>NW_027138748.1:0-35671 GCF_035084215.1 Heptranchias perlo
ACCCTGTCTATTTTGCACTGTGTGACCTGCACCCTGTCTATTTTGCACTGTGTGACCTGCACCCTGTCTGTTTTACACTGTGTGACCTGCACCCTGTCTGTTTTGCACTGTGTGACCTGCACCCTGTCTATTTTGCACTGTGTGACCTGCACCCTGTCTGTTTTACACCCTGTCTGTTTTGCACTGTGTGACCTGCACCCTGTCTGTTTTACACTGTATGACCTGCACCCTGTCTATTTTACACTGTGTGACCTGCACCCTGTCTGTTTTACACTGTGTGACCTGCACCCTGTCTATTTTCCACTGTGTGACCTGCACCCTGTCTATTTTACACTGTGTGACCTGCACCCTGTCTATTTTACACTGTGTGACCTGCACCCTGTCTGTTTTACACTGTGTGACCTGCACCCTGTCTGTTTTGCACTGTGTGACCTGCACCCTGTCTGTTTTACACTGTGTGACCTGCACCCTGTCTGTTTTGCACTGTGTGACCTGCACCCTGTCTGTTTTACACTGTGTGACCTGCACCCTGTCTGTTTTGCACTGTGTGACCTGCACCCTGTCTGTTTTGCACTGTGTGACCTGCACCCTGTCTGTTTTACACTGTGTGACCTGCACCCTGTCTATTTTACACTGTGTGACCTGCACCCTGTCTATTTTACACTGTGTGACCTGCACCCTGTCTATTTTACACTGTGTGACCTGCACCCTGTCTATTTTACACTGTGTGACCTGCACCCTGTCTGTTTTACACTGTGTGACCTGCACCCTGTCTGTTTTACACTGTGTGACCTGCACCGTCTGTTTTACACTGTGTGACCTGCACCCTGTCTATTTTACACTGTGTGACCTGCACCCTGTCTATTTTACACTGTGTGACCTGCACCCTGTCTATTTTACACTGTGTGACCTGCACCCTGTCTATTTTACACTGTGTGACCTGCACCCTGTCTATTTTACACTCTGTGACCTGCACCCTGTCTATTTTACACTGTATGACCTGCACCCTGTCTATTTTGCACTGTGACCTGCACCCTGTCTGTTTTACACTGTGTGACCTGCACCCTGTCTATTTTACACTGTGTGACCTGCACCCTGTCTATTTTACACTGTGTGACCTGCACCTTGTCTATTTTGCACTGTGACCTGCACCCTGTCTGTTTTACACTGTGTGACCTGCACCCTGTCTATTTTACACTGTGTGACCTGCACCCTGTCTATTTTGCACTGTGTGACCTGCACCCTGTCTATTTTACACTGTGTGACCTGCACCCTGTCTATTTTACACTGTGTGACCTGCACCCTGTCTGTTTTACACTGTGTGACCTGCACCCTGTCTATTTTACACTGTGTGACCTGCACCCTGTCTATTTTGCACTGTATGACCTGCACCCTGTCTATTTTACACTGTGTGACCTGCACCCTGTCTGTTTTGCACTGTGTGACCTGCACCCTGTCTGTTTTACACTGTGTGACCTGCACCCTGTCTATTTTACACTGTGTGACCTGCACCCTGTCTGTTTTACACTGTGTGACCTGCACCCTGTCTATTTTGCACTGTATGACCAGCACCCTGTCTATTTTACACTGTGTTACCTGCACCCTGTCTATTTTACACTGTGTGACCTGCACCCTGTCTATTTTGCACTGTGTGACCTGCACCCTTTCTGTTTTACACTGTGTGACCTGCACCCTGTCTATTTTGCACTGTGTGACCTGCACCCTGTCTGTTTTGCACTGTGTGACCTGCACCCTGTCTATTTTACACTGTGTGAACTGCACCCTGTCTATTTTGCACTGTGTGACCTGCACCCTGTCTGTTTTACACTGTGTGACCTGCACCCTGTCTATTTTACACTGTGTGACCTGCACCCTGTCTGTTTTGCACTGTGTGACCTGCACCCTGTCTGTTTTGCACTGTATGACCTGCACCCTGTCTATTTTACACTGTATGACCTGCACCCTGTCTATTTTACACTGTGTGACCTGCACCCTGTCTGTTTTACACTGTGTGACCTGCACCCTGTCTGTTTTGCACTGTGTGACCTGCACCCTGTCTGTTTTACACTGTGTGACCTGCACCCTGTCTATTTTCCACTGTGTGACCTGCACCCTGTCTGTTTTGCACTGTGTGACCTGCACCCTGTCTGTTTTACACTGTGTGACATGCACCCTGTCTATTTTACACTGTGTGACCTGCACCCTGTCTATTTTACACTGTATGACCTGCACCCTGTCTATTTTGCACTGTGACCTGCACCCTGTCTATTTTACACTGTGTGACCTGCACCCTGTCTATTTTACACTGTGTGACCTGCACCCTGTCTGTTTTACACTGTGTGACCTGCACCCTGTCTATTTTGCACTATGTGACCTGCACCCTGTCTATTTTGCACTGTGTGACCTGCACCCTGTCTGTTTTACACTGTGTGACCTGCACCCTGTCTGTTTTGCACTGTGTGACCTGCACCCTGTCTATTTTGCACTGTGTGACCTGCACCCTGTCTGTTTTACACCCTGTCTGTTTTGCACTGTGTGACCTGCACCCTGTCTGTTTTACACTGTATGACCTGCACCCTGTCTGTTTTACACTGTGTGACCTGCACCCTGTCTATTTTACACTGTGTGACCTGCACCCTGTCTATTTTACACTGTGTGACCTGCACCCTGTCTATTTTACACTGTGTGACCTGCACCCTGTCTGTTTTACACTGTGTGACCTGCACCCTGTCTGTATTGCACTGTGTGACCTGCACCCTGTCTGTTTTGCACTGTGTGACCTGCACCCTGTCTGTTTTACACTCTGTGACCTGCACCCTGTCTATTTTACACTGTGTGACCTGCATCCTGTCTATTTTACACTGTGTGACCTGCACCCTGTCTATTTTACACTGTGTGACCTGCACCCTGTCTGTTTTACACTGTGTGACCTGCACCCTGTCTATTTTACACTGTGTGACCTGCACCCTGTCTATTTTGCACTGTATGACCTGCACCCTGTCTATTTTACACTGTGTGACCTGCACCCTGTCTGTTTTACACTGTGTGACCTGCACCCTGTCTATTTTACACTGTGTGACCTGCACCCTGTCTGTTTTACACTGTGTGACCTCCACCCTGTCTATTTTACACTGTGTGACCTGAACCCTGTCCATTTTACACTGTGTGACCTGCACCCTGTCTATTTTACACTGTATGACCTGCACCCTGTCTATTTTGCACTGTGACCTGCACCCTGTCTGTTTTACACTGTGTGACCTGCACCCTGTCTATTTTACACTGTGTGACCTGCACCCTGTCTATTTTACACTGTGTGACCTGCACCTTGTCTATTTTGCACTGTGACCTGCACCCTGTCTGTTTTACACTGTGTGACCTGCACCCTGTCTATTTTACACTGTGTGACCTGCACCCTGTCTATTTTACACTGTGTGACCTGCACCCTGTCTATTTAACACTGTGTGACCTGCACTCTGTCTGTTTTACACTGTGTGACCTGCACCCTGTCTATTTTACACTGTGTGACCTGCACCCTGTCTATTTTGCACTGTATGACCTGCACCCTGTCTGTTTTGCACTGTGTGACCTGCACCCTGTCTGTTTTACACTGTGTGACCTGCACCCTGTCTATTTTACACTGTGTGACCTGCACCCTGTCTATTTTACACTGTGTGACCTGCACCCTGTCTATTTTACACTGTGTGACCTGCACCCTGTCTATTTTACACTGTGTGACCTGCACCCTGTCTATTTTGCACTGTGTGACCTGCACCCTGTCTATTTTACAATGTGTGACCTGCACCCTGTCTATTTTACACTGTGTGACCTGCACCCTCTCTGTTTTGCACTGTGTGACCTGCACCCTGTCTGTTTTGCACTGTGTGACCTGCACCCTGTCTGTTTTGCACTGTGTGACCTGCACCCTGTCTGTTTTACACTGTGTGACCTGCACCCTGTCTGTTTTGCACTGTGTGACCTGCACCCTGTCTGATTTACACTGTGTGACCTGCACCCTGTCTGTTTTGCACTGTGTGAACTGCACCCTGTCTGTTTTACACTGTGTGACCTGCACCCTGTCTGTTTTGCACTGTGTGACCTGCACCCTGTCTGTTTTACACTGTGTGACCTGCACCCTGTCTATTTTACACTGTGTGACCTGCACCCTGTCTGTTTTACACTGTGTGACCTGCACCCTGTCTATTTTACACTGTGTGACCTGCACCCTGTCTATTTTACACTGTGTGACCTGCACCCTGTCTGTTTTACACTGTGTGACCTGCACCCTGTCTGTTTTACACTGTGTGACCTGCACCCTGTCTGTTTTACACTGTGTGACCTGCACCCTGTCTATTTTACACTGTGTGAACTGCACCCTGTCTATTTTACACTGTGTGACCTGCACCCTGTCTGTTTTGCACTGTGTGACCTGCACCCTGTCTATTTTACACTGTGTGACCTGCACCCTGTCTATTTTACACTGTATGACCTGCACCCTGTCTATTTTGCACTGTGACCTGCACCCTGTCTGTTTTACACTGTGTGACCTGCACCCTGTCTATTTTACACTGTGTGTTCTGCACCCTGTCTGTTTTACACTGTGTGACCTGCACCCTGTCTATTTTACACTGTGTGACCTGCACCCTGTCTGTTTTACACTGTGTGACCTGCACCCTGTCTATTTTGCACTGTGACCTGCACCCTGTCTGTTTTACACTGTGTGACCTGCACCCTGTCTATTTTACACTGTGTGACCTGCACCCTGTCTGTTTTGCACTGTGACCTGCACCCTGTCTATTTTACACTGTGTGACCTGCACCCTGTCTATTTTACACTGTGTGACCTGCACCCTGTCTGTTTTGCACTGTGTGACCTGCACCCTGTCTATTTTACACTGTGTGACCTGCACCCTGTCTGTTTTACACTGTGTGACCTGCACCCTGTCTATTTTACACTGTGTGACCTGCACCCTGTCTGTTTTACACTGTGTGACCTGCACCCTGTCTATTTTACACTGTGTGACCTGCACCCTGTCTATTTTACACTGTGTGACCTGCACCCTGTCTATTTTGCACTGTGTGACCTGCACCCTGTCTGTTTTACACTTTGTGACCTGCACCCTGTCTATTTTACACTGTGTGACCTGCACCCTGTCTATTTTACACTGTGTGACCTGCACCCTGTCTATTTTACACTGTGTGACCTGCACCCTGTCTGTTTTGCACTGTGTGACCTGCACCCTGTCTATTTTACACTGTGTGACCTGCACCCTGTCTATTTCACACTGTTTGACCTGCACCCTGTCTATTTTACACTGTGTGACCTGCACCCTGTCTATTTTGCACTGTGACCTGCACCCTGTCTGTTTTACACTGTGTGACCTGCACCCTGTCTATTTTACACTGTGTGACCTGCACCCTGTCTATTTTACACTGTGTGACCTGCACCCTGTCTGTTTTACACTGTGTGACCTGCACCCTGTCTATTTTACACTGTGTGACCTGCACCCTGTCTATTTTGCACTGTGTGACCTGCACCCTGTCTGTTTTACACTGTGTGACCTGCACCCTGTCTGTTTTGCACTGTGTGACCTGCACCCTGTCTGTTTTACACTGTGTGACCTGCACCCTGTCTATTTTGCACTGTGTGACCTGCACCCTGTCTGTTTTACACTGTGTGACCTGCACCCTGTCTATTTTGCACTGTGTGACCTGCACCCTGTCTATTTTACACTGTGTGACCTGCACCCTGTCTATTTTGCACTGTATGACCTGCACCCTGTCTATTTTACACTGTGTTACCTGCACCCTGTCTATTTTACACTGTGTGACCTGCACCCTGTCTATTTTGCACTGTGTGACCTGCACCCTGTCTGTTTTACACTGTGTGACCTGCACCCTGTCTATTTTGCACTGTGTAACCTGCACCCTGTCTATTTTACACTGTGTGAGCTGCACCCTGTCTATTTTGCACTGTATGACCTGCACCCTGTCTATTTTACACTGTGTTACCTGCACCCTGTCTATTTTACACTGTGTGACCTGCACCCTGTCTATTTTGCACTGTGTGACCTGCACCCTGTCTGTTTTACACTGTGTGACCTGCACCCTGTCTATTTTACACTGTGTGACCTGCACCCTGTCTGTTTTGCACTGTGTGACCTGCACCCTGTCTATTTTACACTGTGTGACCTGCACCCTGTCTATTTTACACTGTGTGACCTTCACCCTGTCTGTTTTGCACTGTGTGACCTGCACCCTGTCTATTTTACACTGTATGACCTGCACCCTGTCTATTTTACACTCTGTGACCTGCACCCTGTCTATTTTACACTCTGTGACCTGCACCCTGTCTATTTTACACTGTGTGACCTGCACCCTGTCTGTTTTGCACTGTGTGACCTGCACCCTGTCTGTTTTGCACTGTGTGACCTGCACCCTGTCTATTTTACACTGTATGACCTGCACCCTGTCTATTTTACACTGTGTGACCTGCACCCTGTCTATTTTACACTGTGTGACCTGCACCCTGTCTGTTTTGCACTGTGTGACCTGCACCCTGTCTATTTTACACTGTATGACCTGCACCCTGTCTATTTTACACTGTGTGACCTGCACCCTGTCTATTTTACACTGTGTGACCTGCACCCTGTCTGTTTTGCACTGTGTGACCTGCACCCTGTCTGTTTTGCACTGTGTGACCTGCACCCTGTCTGTTTTGCACTGTATGACCTGCACCCTGTCTATTTTACACTGTATGACCTGCACCCTGTCTATTTTACACTGTGTGACCTGCACCCTGTCTGTTTTACACTGTGTGACCTGCACCCTGTCTGTTTTGCACTGTGTGACCTGCACCCTGTCTGTTTTACACTGTGTGACCTGCACCCTGTCTATTTTCCACTGTGTGACCTGCACCCTGTCTGTTTTGCACTGTGTGACCTGCACCCTGTCTGTTTTGCACTGTGTGACCTGCACCCTGTCTGTTTTACACTGTGTGACCTGCACCCTGTCTATTTTACACTGTGTGACCTGCACCCTGTCTGTTTTGCACTGTGTGACCTGCACCCTGTCTGTTTTGCACTGTGTGACCTGCACCCTGTCTGTTTTGCACTGTATGACCTGCACCCTGTCTATTTTACACTGTATGACCTGCACCCTGTCTGTTTTACACTGTGTGACCTGCACCCTGTCTATTTTACACTGTATGACCTGCACCCTGTCTATTTTGCACTGTGACCTGCTCCCTGTCTATTTTACACTGTGTGACCTGCACCCTGTCTATTTTACACTGTGTGACCTGCACCCTGTCTGTTTTACACTGTGTGACCTGCACCCTGTCTATTTTACACTGTGTGACCTGCACCCTGTCTATTTTGCACTGTGTGACCTGCACCCTGTCTATTTTGCACTGTGTGACCTGCACCCTGTCTGTTTTACACTGTGTGACCTGCACCCTGTCTGTTTTGCACTGTGTGACCTGCACCCTGTCTATTTTGCACTGTGTGACCTGCACCCTGTCTGTTTTACACCCTGTCTGTTTTGCACTGTGTGACCTGCACCCTGTCTGTTTTACACTGTATGACCTGCACCCTGTCTTTTTTACACTGTGTGACCTGCACCCTGTCTGTTTTACACTGTGTGACCTGCACCCTGTCTATTTTCCACTGTGTGACCTGCACCCTGTCTATTTTACACTGTGTGACCTGCACCCTGTCTATTTTACACTGTGTGACCTGCACCCTGTCTGTTTTACACTGTGTGACCTGCACCCTGTCTGTTTTGCACTGTGTGACCTGCACCCTGTCTGTTTTACACTGTGTGACCTGCACCCTGTCTGTTTTGCACTGTGTGACCTGCACCCTGTCTGTTTTACACTGTGTGACCTGCACCCTGTCTGTTTTGCACTGTGTGACCTGCACCCTGTCTGTTTTGCACTGTGTGACCTGCACCCTGTCTGTTTTACACTGTGTGACCTGCACCCTGTCTATTTTACACTGTGTGACCTGCACCCTGTCTATTTTACACTGTGTGACCTGCACCCTGTCTATTTTACACTGTGTGACCTGCACCCTGTCTATTTTACACTGTGTGACCTGCACCCTGTCTGTTTTACACTGTGTGACCTGCACCCTGTCTGTTTTACACTGTGTGACCTGCACCGTCTGTTTTACACTGTGTGACCTGCACCCTGTCTATTTTACACTGTGTGACCTGCACCCTGTCTATTTTACACTGTGTGACCTGCACCCTGTCTATTTTACACTGTGTGACCTGCACCCTGTCTATTTTACACTGTGTGACCTGCACCCTGTCTATTTTACACTCTGTGACCTGCACCCTGTCTATTTTACACTGTATGACCTGCACCCTGTCTATTTTGCACTGTGACCTGCACCCTGTCTGTTTTACACTGTGTGACCTGCACCCTGTCTATTTTACACTGTTTGACCTGCACCCTGTCTATTTTACACTGTGTGACCTGCACCTTGTCTATTTTGCACTGTGACCTGCACCCTGTCTGTTTTACACTGTGTGACCTGCACCCTGTCTATTTTACACTGTGTGACCTGCACCCTGTCTATTTTGCACTGTGTGACCTGCACCCTGTCTATTTTACACTGTGTGACCTGCACCCTGTCTATTTTACACTGTGTGACCTGCACCCTGTCTGTTTTACACTGTGTGACCTGCACCCTGTCTATTTTACACTGTGTGACCTGCACCCTGTCTATTTTGCACTGTATGACCTGCACCCTGTCTATTTTACACTGTGTGACCTGCACCCTGTCTGTTTTGCACTGTGTGACCTGCACCCTGTCTGTTTTACACTGTGTGACCTGCACCCTGTCTATTTTACACTGTGTGACCTGCACCCTGTCTGTTTTACACTGTGTGACCTGCACCCTGTCTATTTTGCACTGTATGACCAGCACCCTGTCTATTTTACACTGTGTTACCTGCACCCTGTCTATTTTACACTGTGTGACCTGCACCCTGTCTATTTTGCACTGTGTGACCTGCACCCTTTCTGTTTTACACTGTGTGACCTGCACCCTGTCTATTTTGCACTGTGTGACCTGCACCCTGTCTGTTTTGCACTGTGTGACCTGCACCCTGTCTATTTTACACTGTGTGAACTGCACCCTGTCTATTTTGCACTGTGTGACCTGCACCCTGTCTGTTTTACACTGTGTGACCTGCACCCTGTCTATTTTACACTGTGTGACCTGCACCCTGTCTGTTTTGCACTGTGTGACCTGCACCCTGTCTGTTTTGCACTGTATGACCTGCACCCTGTCTATTTTACACTGTATGACCTGCACCCTGTCTATTTTACACTGTGTGACCTGCACCCTGTCTGTTTTACACTGTGTGACCTGCACCCTGTCTGTTTTGCACTGTGTGACCTGCACCCTGTCTGTTTTACACTGTGTGACCTGCACCCTGTCTATTTTCCACTGTGTGACCTGCACCCTGTCTGTTTTGCACTGTGTGACCTGCACCCTGTCTGTTTTACACTGTGTGACATGCACCCTGTCTATTTTACACTGTGTGACCTGCACCCTGTCTATTTTACACTGTATGACCTGCACCCTGTCTATTTTGCACTGTGACCTGCACCCTGTCTATTTTACACTGTGTGACCTGCACCCTGTCTATTTTACACTGTGTGACCTGCACCCTGTCTGTTTTACACTGTGTGACCTGCACCCTGTCTATTTTGCACTATGTGACCTGCACCCTGTCTATTTTGCACTGTGTGACCTGCACCCTGTCTGTTTTACACTGTGTGACCTGCACCCTGTCTGTTTTGCACTGTGTGACCTGCACCCTGTCTATTTTGCACTGTGTGACCTGCACCCTGTCTGTTTTACACCCTGTCTGTTTTGCACTGTGTGACCTGCACCCTGTCTGTTTTACACTGTATGACCTGCACCCTGTCTGTTTTACACTGTGTGACCTGCACCCTGTCTATTTTACACTGTGTGACCTGCACCCTGTCTATTTTACACTGTGTGACCTGCACCCTGTCTATTTTACACTGTGTGACCTGCACCCTGTCTGTTTTACACTGTGTGACCTGCACCCTGTCTGTATTGCACTGTGTGACCTGCACCCTGTCTGTTTTACACTGTGTGACCTGCACCCTGTCTGTTTTGCACTGTGTGACCTGCACCCTGTCTGTTTTACACTGTGTGACCTGCACCCTGTCTGTTTTGCACTGTGTGACCTGCACCCTGTCTGTTTTGCACTGTGTGAACTGCACCCTGTCTGTTTTACACTGTGTGACCTGCACCCTGTCTGTTTTGCACTGTGTGACCTGCACCCTGTCTGTTTTACACTCTGTGACCTGCACCCTGTCTATTTTACACTGTGTGACCTGCACCCTGTCTATTTTACACTGTGTGACCTGCACCCTGTCTATTTTACACTGTGTGACCTGCACCCTGTCTGTTTTACACTGTGTGACCTGCACCCTGTCTATTTTACACTGTGTGACCTGCACCCTGTCTATTTTGCACTGTATGACCTGCACCCTGTCTATTTTACACTGTGTGACCTGCACCCTGTCTGTTTTACACTGTGTGACCTGCACCCTGCCTATTTTACACTGTGTGACCTGCACCCTGTCTGTTTTACACTGTGTGACCTCCACCCTGTCTATTTTACACTGTGTGACCTGCACCCTGTCCATTTTACACTGTGTGACCTGCACCCTGTCTATTTTACACTGTATGACCTGCACCCTGTCTATTTTGCACTGTGACCTGCACCCTGTCTGTTTTACACTGTGTGACCTGCACCCTGTCTATTTTACACTGTGTGACCTGCACCCTGTCTATTTTACACTGTGTGACCTGCACCTTGTCTATTTTGCACTGTGACCTGCACCCTGTCTGTTTTACACTGTGTGACCTGCACCCTGTCTATTTTACACTGTGTGACCTGCACCCTGTCTATTTTACACTGTGTGACCTGCACCCTGTCTATTTTACACTGTGTGACCTGCACCCTGTCTGTTTTACACTGTGTGACCTGCACCCTGTCTATTTTACACTGTGTGACCTGCACCCTGTCTATTTTGCACTGTATGACCTGCACCCTGTCTATTTTACACTGTGTGACCTGCACCCTGTCTGTTTTGCACTGTGTGACCTGCACCCTGTCTATTTTGCACTGTGACCTGCACCCTGTCTGTTTTACACTGTGTGACCTGCACCCTGTCTATTTTACACTGTGTGACCTGCACCCTGTCTATTTTACACTGTGTGACCTGCACCTTGTCTATTTTGCACTGTGACCTGCACCCTGTCTGTTTTACACTGTGTGACCTGCACCCTGTCTATTTTACACTGTGTGACCTGCACCCTGTCTATTTTACACTGTGTGACCTGCACCCTGTCTATTTTACACTGTGTGACCTGCACCCTGTCTGTTTTACACTGTGTGACCTGCACCCTGTCTATTTTACACTGTGTGACCTGCACCCTGTCTATTTTGCACTGTATGACCTGCACCCTGTCTATTTTACACTGTGTGACCTGCACCCTGTCTGTTTTGCACTGTGTGACCTGCACCCTGTCTGTTTTACACTGTGTGACCTGCACCCTGTCTATTTTACACTGTGTGACCTGCACCCTGTCTATTTTACACTGTGTGACCTGCACCCTGTCTATTTTACACTGTGTGACCTGCACCCTGTCTATTTTACACTGTGTGACCTGCACCCTGTCTATTTTACACTGTGTGACCTGCACCCTGTCTGTTTTACCCTGTGTGACCTGCACCCTGTCTATTTTACACTGTGTGACCTGCACCCTGTCTATTTTACACTGTGTGACCTGCACCCTGTCTATTTTACACTGTGTGACCTGCACCCTGTCTATTTTGCACTGTGTGACCTGCACCCTGTCTATTTTACAATGTGTGACCTGCACCCTGTCTATTTTACACTGTGTGACCTGCACCCTCTCTGTTTTGCACTGTGTGACCTGCACCCTGTCTGTTTTACACTGTGTGACCTGCACCCTGTCTGTTTTGCACTGTGTGACCTGCACCCTGTCTGTTTTGCACTGTGTGACCTGCACCCTGTCTGTTTTACACTGTGTGACCTGCACCCTGTCTGTTTTGCACTGTGTGACCTGCACCCTGTCTGATTTACACTGTGTGACCTGCACCCTGTCTGTTTTGCACTGTGTGAACTGCACCCTGTCTGTTTTACACTGTGTGACCTGCACCCTGTCTGTTTTGCACTGTGTGACCTGCACCCTGTCTGTTTTACACTGTGTGACCTGCACCCTGTCTATTTTACACTGTGTGACCTGCACCCTGTCTGTTTTACACTGTGTGACCTGCACCCTGTCTATTTTACACTGTGTGACCTGCACCCTGTCTATTTTACACTGTGTGACCTGCACCCTGTCTGTTTTACACTGTGTGACCTGCACCCTGTCTATTTTACACTGTATGACCTGCACCCTGTCTATTTTGCACTGTATGACCTGCACCCTGTCTATTTTGCACTGTGTGACCTGCACCCTGTCTATTTTACACTGTGTGTTCTGCACCCTGTCTGTTTTACACTGTGTGACCTGCACCCTGTCTATTTTACACTGTATGACCTGCACCCTGTCTATTTTGCACTGTGACCTGCACCCTGTCTGTTTTACACTGTGTGACCTGCACCCTGTCTATTTTACACTGTGTGTTCTGCACCCTGTCTGTTTTACACTGTGTGACCTGCACCCTGTCTATTTTACACTGTGTGACCTGCACCCTGTCTATGTTACACTGTGTGACCTGCACCTTGTCTATTTTGCACTGTGACCTGCACCCTGTCTGTTTTACACTGTGTGACCTGCACCCTGTCTATTTTACACTGTGTGACCTGCACCCTGTCTGTTTTGCACTGTGACCTGCACCCTGTCTATTTTACACTGTGTGACCTGCACCCTGTCTATTTTACACTGTGTGACCTGCACCCTGTCTGTTTTGCACTGTGTGACCTGCACCCTGTCTATTTTACACTGTGTGACCTGCACCCTGTCTGTTTTACACTGTGTGACCTGCACCCTGTCTATTTTACACTGTGTGACCTGCACCGTCTGTTTTGCACTGTGTGACCTGCACCCTGTCTATTTTACACTGTGTGACCTGCACCCTGTCTATTTTACACTGTGTGACCTGCACCCTGTCTATTTTACACTGTGTGACCTGCACCCTGTCTATTTTACACTGTGTGACCTGCACCCTGTCTATTTTGCACTGTGTGACCTGCACCCTCTCTGTTTTGCACTGTGTGATCTGCACCCTGTCTGTTTTGCACTGTGTGACCTGCACCCTGTCTATTTTGCACTGTGTGACCTGCACCCTGTCTGTTTTACACTGTGTGACCTGCACCCTGTCTGTTTTACACTGTGTGACCTGCACCCTGTCTATTTTACACTGTGTGAACTGCACCCTGTCTATTTTGCACTGTGTGACCTGCACCCTGTCTGTTTTGCACTGTGTGACCTGCACCCTGTCTATTTTACACTGTGTGACCTGCACCCTGTCTATTTTACACTGTGTGACCTGCACCCTGTCTATTTTACACTGTGTGACCTGCACCCTGTCTGTTTTACACTGTGTGACCTGCACCCTGTCTATTTTACACTGTGTGACCTGCACCCTGTCTATTTTACACTGTGTGACCTGCACCCTGTCTGTTTTACACTGTGTGACCTGCACCCTGTCTGTTTTACACTGTGTGACCTGCACCCTGTCTGTTTTGCACTGTGTGACCTGCACACTGTCTGTCTTGCACTGTGTGACCTGCACCCTGTCTATTTTACACTGTATGACCTGCACCCTGTCTATTTTACACTGTGTGACCTGCACCCTGTCTATTTTACACTGTGTGACCTGCACCCTGTCTGTTTTGCACTGTGTGACCTGCACCCTGTCTATTTTACACTGTATGACCTGCACCCTGTCTATTTTACACTGTGTGACCTGCACCCTGTCTGTTTTACACTGTGTGACCTGCACCCTGTCTATTTTACACTGTGTGACCTGCACCCTGTCTATTTTACACTGTGTGACCTGCACCCTGTCTATTTTGCACTGTGTGACCTGCACCCTGTCTGTTTTACACTTTGTGACCTGCACCCTGTCTATTTTACACTGTGTGACCTGCACCCTGTCTATTTTACACTGTGTGACCTGCACCCTGTCTATTTTACACTGTGTGACCTGCACCCTGTCTGTTTTGCACTGTGTGACCTGCACCCTGTCTGTTTTGCACTGTGTGACCTGCACCCTGTCTATTTTACACTGTGTGACCTGCACCCTGTCTATTTCACACTGTTTGACCTGCACCCTGTCTATTTTACACTGTGTGACCTGCACCCTGTCTATTTTGCACTGTGACCTGCACCCTGTCTGTTTTGCACTGTGTGACCTGCACCCTGTCTATTTTACACTGTGTGACCTGCACCCTGTCTATTTTACACTGTGTGACCTGCACCCTGTCTGTTTTACACTGTGTGACCTGCACCCTGTCTATTTTACACTGTGTGACCTGCACCCTGTCTATTTTGCACTGTGTGACCTGCACCCTGTCTGTTTTACACTGTGTGACCTGCACCCTGTCTGTTTTGCACTGTGTGACCTGCACCCTGTCTGTTTTACACTGTGTGACCTGCACCCTGTCTATTTTGCACTGTGTGACCTGCACCCTGTCTGTTTTACACTGTGTGACCTGCACCCTGTCTATTTTGCACTGTGTGACCTGCACCCTGTCTATTTTACTCTGTGTGACCTGCACCCTGTCTATTTTGCACTGTATGACCTGCACCCTGTCTATTTTACACTGTGTTACCTGCACCCTGTCTATTTTACACTGTGTGACCTGCACCCTGTCTATTTTGCACTGTGTGACCTGCACCCTGTCTGTTTTACACTGTGTGACCTGCACCCTGTCTATTTTGCACTGTGTAACCTGCACCCTGTCTATTTTACACTGTGTGACCTGCACCCTGTCTATTTTGCACTGTATGACCTGCACCCTGTCTATTTTACACTGTGTTACCTGCACCCTGTCTATTTTACACTGTGTGACCTGCACCCTGTCTATTTTGCACTGTGTGACCTGCACCCTGTCTGTTTTACACTGTGTGACCTGCACCCTGTCTATTTTACACTGTGTGACCTGCACCCTGTCTATTTTGCACTGTGTGACCTGCACCCTGTCTGTTTTGCACTGTGTGACCTGCACCCTGTCTATTTTACACTGTGTGACCTGCACCCTGTCTGTTTTGCACTGTGTGACCTGCACCCTGTCTATTTTACACTGTATGACCTGCACCCTGTCTATTTTACACTCTGTGACCTGCACCCTGTCTATTTTACACTCTGTGACCTGCACCCTGTCTATTTTACACTGTGTGACCTGCACCCTGTCTGTTTTGCACTGTGTGACCTGCACCCTGTCTGTTTTGCACTGTGTGACCTGCACCCTGTCTATTTTACACTGCATGACCTGCACCCTGTCTATTTTACACTGTGTGACCTGCACCCTGTCTATTTTACACTGTGTGACCTGCACCCTGTCTGTTTTGCACTGTGTGACCTGCACCCTGTCTATTTTACACTGTATGACCTGCACCCTGTCTATTTTACACTGTGTGACCTGCACCCTGTCTATTTTACACTGTGTGACCTGCACCCTGTCTGTTTTGCACTGTGTGACCTGCACCCTGTCTGTTTTGCACTGTGTGACCTGCACCCTGTCTGTTTTGCACTGTATGACCTGCACCCTGTCTATTTTACACTGTATGACCTGCACCCTGTCTATTTTACACTGTGTGACCTGCACCCTGTCTGTTTTACACTGTGTGACCTGCACCCTGTCTGTTTTGCACTGTGTGACCTGCACCCTGTCTGTTTTACACTGTGTGACCTGCACCCTGTCTATTTTCCACTGTGTGACCTGCACCCTGTCTGTTTTGCACTGTGTGACCTGCACCCTGTCTGTTTTACACCCTGTCTGTTTTGCACTGTGTGACCTGCACCCTGTCTGTTTTACACTGTATGACCTGCACCCTGTCTATTTTACACTGTGTGACCTGCACCCTGTCTGTTTTACACTGTGTGACCTGCACCCTGTCTATTTTCCACTGTGTGACCTGCACCCTGTCTATTTTACACTGTATGACCTGCACCCTGTCTATTTTACACTGTGTGACCTGCACCCTGTCTGTTTTACACTGTGTGACCTGCACCCTGTCTGTTTTGCACTGTGTGACCTGCACCCTGTCTGTTTTACACTGTGTGACCTGCACCCTGTCTATTTTACACTGTGTGACCTGCACCCTGTCTATTTTACACTGTGTGACCTGCACCCTGTCTGTTTTGCACTGTGTGACCTGCACCCTGTCTATTTTACACTGTGTGACCTGCACCCTGTCTATTTCACACTGTTTGACCTGCACCCTGTCTATTTTACACTGTGTGACCTGCACCCTGTCTATTTTGCACTGTGACCTGCACCCTGTCTGTTTTACACTGTGTGACCTGCACCCTGTCTATTTTACACTGTGTGACCTGCACCCTGTCTATTTTACACTGTGTGACCTGCACCCTGTCTGTTTTACACTGTGTGACCTGCACCCTGTCTATTTTACACTGTGTGACCTGCACCCTGTCTATTTTGCACTGTGTGACCTGCACCCTGTCTGTTTTACACTGTGTGACCTGCACCCTGTCTGTTTTGCACTGTGTGACCTGCACCCTGTCTGTTTTACACTGTGTGACCTGCACCCTGTCTATTTTGCACTGTGTGACCTGCACCCTGTCTGTTTTACACTGTGTGACCTGCACCCTGTCTATTTTGCACTGTGTGACCTGCACCCTGTCTATTTTACACTGTGTGACCTGCACCCTGTCTATTTTGCACTGTATGACCTGCACCCTGTCTATTTTACACTGTGTTACCTGCACCCTGTCTATTTTACACTGTGTGACCTGCACCCTGTCTATTTTGCACTGTGTGACCTGCACCCTGTCTGTTTTACACTGTGTGACCTGCACCCTGTCTATTTTGCACTGTGTAACCTGCACCCTGTCTATTTTACACTGTGTGACCTGCACCCTGTCTATTTTGCACTGTATGACCTGCACCCTGTCTATTTTACACTGTGTTACCTGCACCCTGTCTATTTTACACTGTGTGACCTGCACCCTGTCTATTTTGCACTGTGTGACCTGCACCCTGTCTGTTTTACACTGTGTGACCTGCACCCTGTCTATTTTACACTGTGTGACCTGCACCCTGTCTATTTTGCACTGTGTGACCTGCACCCTGTCTGTTTTGCACTGTGTGACCTGCACCCTGTCTATTTTACACTGTGTGACCTGCACCCTGTCTGTTTTGCACTGTGTGACCTGCACCCTGTCTATTTTACACTGTATGACCTGCACCCTGTCTATTTTACACTCTGTGACCTGCACCCTGTCTATTTTACACTCTGTGACCTGCACCCTGTCTATTTTACACTGTGTGACCTGCACCCTGTCTGTTTTGCACTGTGTGACCTGCACCCTGTCTGTTTTGCACTGTGTGACCTGCACCCTGTCTATTTTACACTGTATGACCTGCACCCTGTCTATTTTACACTGTGTGACCTGCACCCTGTCTATTTTACACTGTGTGACCTGCACCCTGTCTGTTTTGCACTGTGTGACCTGCACCCTGTCTATTTTACACTGTATGACCTGCACCCTGTCTATTTTACACTGTGTGACCTGCACCCTGTCTATTTTACACTGTGTGACCTGCACCCTGTCTGTTTTGCACTGTGTGACCTGCACCCTGTCTGTTTTGCACTGTGTGACCTGCACCCTGTCTGTTTTGCACTGTATGACCTGCACCCTGTCTATTTTACACTGTATGACCTGCACCCTGTCTATTTTACACTGTGTGACCTGCACCCTGTCTGTTTTACACTGTGTGACCTGCACCCTGTCTGTTTTGCACTGTGTGACCTGCACCCTGTCTGTTTTACACTGTGTGACCTGCACCCTGTCTATTTTCCACTGTGTGACCTGCACCCTGTCTGTTTTGCACTGTGTGACCTGCACCCTGTCTGTTTTGCACTGTGTGACCTGCACCCTGTCTGTTTTACACTGTGTGACCTGCACCCTGTCTATTTTACACTGTGTGACCTGCACCCTGTCTATTTTACACTGTATGACCTGCACCCTGTCTATTTTGCACTGTGACCTGCACCCTGTCTATTTTACACTGTGTGACCTGCACCCTGTCTATTTTACACTGTGTGACCTGCACCCTGTCTGTTTTACACTGTGTGACCTGCACCCTGTATATTTTACACTGTGTGACCTGCACCCTGTCTATTTTGCACTGTGTGACCTGCACCCTGTCTATTTTGCACTGTGTGACCTGCACCCTGTCTGTTTTACACTGTGTGACCTGCACCCTGTCTGTTTTGCACTGTGTGACCTGCACCCTGTCTATTTTGCACTGTGTGACCTGCACCCTGTCTGTTTTACACCCTGTCTGTTTTGCACTGTGTGACCTGCACCCTGTCTGTTTTACACTGTATGACCTGCACCCTGTCTATTTTACACTGTGTGACCTGCACCCTGTCTGTTTTACACTGTGTGACCTGCACCCTGTCTATTTTCCACTGTGTGACCTGCACCCTGTCTATTTTACAATGTATGACCTGCACCCTGTCTATTTTACACTGTGTGACCTGCACCCTGTCTGTTTTACACTGTGTGACCTGCACCCTGTCTGTTTTGCACTGTGTGACCTGCACCCTGTCTGTTTTACACTGTGTGACCTGCACCCTGTCTGTTTTGCACTGTGTGACCTGCACCCTGTCTGTTTTACACTGTGTGACCTGCACCCTGTCTGTTTTGCACTGTGTGACCTGCACCCTGTCTGTTTTGCACTGTGTGACCTGCACCCTGTCTGTTTTACACTGTGTGACCTGCACCCTGTCTATTTTACACTGTGTGACCTGCACCCTGTCTGTTTTACACTGTGTGACCTGCACCCTGTCTATTTTACACTGTGTGACCTGCACCCTGTCTATTTTACACTGTGTGACCTGCACCCTGTCTATTTTACACTGTGTGACCTGCACCCTGTCTGTTTTACACTGTGTGACCTGCACCCTGTCTGTTTTACACTGTGTGACCTGCACCCTGTCTATTTTACACTGTGTGACCTGCACCCTGTCTAATTTACACTGTGTGACCTGCACCCTGTCTATTTTACACTGTGTGACCTGCACCCTGTCTATTTTACACTGTGTGACCTGCACCCTGTCTATTTTACACTCTGTGACCTGCACCCTGTCTATTTTACACTGTATGACCTGCACCCTGTCTATTTTGCACTGTGACCTGCACCCTGTCTGTTTTACACTGTGTGACCTGCACCCTGTCTATTTTACACTGTGTGACCTGCACCCTGTCTATTTTACACTGTGTGACCTGCACCTTGTCTATTTTGCACTGTGACCTGCACCCTGTCTGTTTTACACTGTGTGACCTGCACCCTGTCTATTTTACACTGTGTGACCTGCACCCTGTCTATTTTGCACTGTGTGACCTGCACCCTGTCTATTTTACACTGTGTGACCTGCACCCTGTCTATTTTACACTGTGTGACCTGCACCCTGTCTGTTTTACACTGTGTGACCTGCACCCTGTCTGTTTTACACTGTGTTACCTGCACCCTGTCTATTTTGCACTGTGTGACCTGCACCCTGTCTGTTTTACACTGTGTGACCTGCACCCTGTCTATTTTGCACTGTGTGACCTGCACCCTGTCTGTTTTGCACTGTGTGACCTGCACCCTGTCTATTTTACACTGTGTGAACTGCACCCTGTCTATTTTGCACTGTGTGACCTGCACCCTGTCTGTTTTACACTGTGTGACCTGCACCCTGTCTATTTTACACTGTGTGACCTGCACCCTGTCTGTTTTGCACTGTGACCTGCACCCTGTCTATTTTACACTGTATGACCTGCACCCTGTCTATTTTACACTCTGTGACCTGCACCCTGTCTATTTTACACTCTGTGACCTGCACCCTGTCTATTTTACACTGTGTGACCTGCACCCTGTCTGTTTTGCACTGTGTGACCTGCACCCTGTCTGTTTTGCACTGTGTGACCTGCACCCTGTCTATTTTACACTGTATGACCTGCACCCTGTCTATTTTACACTGTGTGACCTGCACCCTGTCTATTTTACACTGTGTGACCTGCACCCTGTCTGTTTTGCACTGTGTGAACTGCACCCTGTCTATTTTACACTGTATGACCTGCACCCTGTCTATTTTACACTGTGTGACCTGCACCCTGTCTATTTTACACTGTGTGACCTGCACCCTGTCTGTTTTGCACTGTGTGACCTGCACCCTGTCTGTTTTGCACTGTGTGACCTGCACCCTGTCTGTTTTGCACTGTATGACCTGCACCCTGTCTATTTTACACTGTATGACCTGCACCCTGTCTATTTTACACTTTGTGACCTGCACCCTGTCTATTTTACACTGTGTGACCTGCACCCTGTCTGTTTTACACTGTGTGACCTGCACCCTGTCTGTTTTGCACTGTGTGACCTGCACCCTGTCTGTTTTGCACTGTATGACCTGCACCCTGTCTATTTTACACTGTATGACCTGCACCCTGTCTATTTTACACTGTGTGACCTGCACCCTGTCTATTTTACACTGTGTGACCTGCACCCTGTCTGTTTTACACTGTGTGACCTGCACCCTGTCTGTTTTGCACTGTGTGACCTGCACCCTGTCTATTTTCCACTGTGTGACCTGCACCCTGTCTGTTTTGCACTGTGTGACCTGCACCCTGTCTGTTTTGCACTGTGTGACCTGCACCCTGTCTGTTTTACACTGTGTGACCTGCACCCTGTCTATTTTACACTGTGTGACCTGCACCCTGTCGATTTTACACTGTATGACCTGCACCCTGTCTATTTTGCACTGTGACCTGCACCCTGTCTATTTTACACTGTGTGACCTGCACCCTGTCTATTTTACACTGTGTGACCTGCACCCTGTCTGTTTTACACTGTGTGACCTGCACCCTGTCTATTTTACACTGTGTGAACTGCACCCTGTCTATTTTACACTGTGTGACCTGCACCCTGTCTATTTTGCACTGTGTGACCTGCACCCTGTCTATTTTGCACTGTGTGACCTGCACCCTGTCTATTTTACACTGTATGACCTGCACCCTGTCTGTTTTGCACTGTGTGACCTGCACCCTGTCTGTTTTACACTGTGTGACCTGCACCCTGTCTGTTTTGCACTGTGTGACCTGCACCCTGTCTATTTTACACTGTGTGACCTGCACCCTGTCTATTTTACACTGTGTGACCTGCACCCTGTCTATTTTACACTGTGTGACCTGCACCCTGTCTATTTTACACTGTGTGACCTGCACCCTGTCTATTTTACACTGTGTGACCTGCACCCTGTCTGTTTTACACTGTGTGACCTGCACCCTGTCTGTTTTGCACTGTGTGACCTGCACCCTGTCTGTTTTGCACTGTGTGACCTGCACCCTGTCTATTTTGCACTGTGTGACCTGCACCCTGTCTGTTTTGCACTGTGTGACCTGCACCCTGTCTATTTTACACTGTGTGACCTGCACCCTGTCTATTTTACACTGTGTGACCTGCACCCTGTCTATTTTACACTGTGTGACCTGCACCCTGTCTGTTTTGCACTGTGTGACCTGCACCCTGTCTATTTTACACTGTGTGACCTGCACCCTGTCTGTTTTGCACTGTGTGACCTGCACCCTGTCTGTTTTACACTGTATGACCTGCACCCTGTCTATTTTACACTCTGTGACCTGCACCCTGTCTATTTTACACTGTGTGACCTGCACCCTGTCTATTTTACACTGTGTGACCTGCACCCTGTCTGTTTTGCACTGTGTGACCTGCACCCTGTCTGTTTTGCACTGTGTGACCTGCACCCTGTCTAATTTACACTGTATGACCTGCACCCTGTCTATTTTACACTGTGTGACCTGCACCCTGTCTATTTTACACTGTGTGACCTGCACCCTGTCTGTTTTACACTGTGTGACCTGCACCCTGTCTGTTTTGCACTGTGTGACCTGCACCCTGTCTATTTTGCACTGTGTGACCTGCACCCTGTCTGTTTTACACCCTGTCTGTTTTGCACTGTGTGACCTGCACCCTGTCTATTTTACAGTGTATGACCTGCACCCTGTCTGTTTTGCACAGTGTGACCTGCACCCTGTCTATTTTACACTGTGTGACCTGCACCCTGTCTGTTTTGCACTGTGTGACCTGCACCCTGTCTGTTTTGCACTGTGTGACCTGCACCCTGTCTAATTTACACTGTATGACCTGCACCCTGTCTATTTTACACTGTGTGACCTGCACCCTGTCTATTTTACACTGTGTGACCTGCACCCTGTCAATTTTACACTGTATGACCTGCACCCTGTCTATTTTACACTGTGAGACCTGCACCCTGTCTATTTTACACTGTGTGACCTGCACCCTGTCTGTTTTGGACTGTGTGACCTGGACCCTGTCTGTTTTGCACTGTGTGACCTGCACCCTGTCTATTTTACACTGTATGACCTGCACCCTGTCTATTTTACACTGTGAGACCTGCACCCTGTCTATTTTACACTGTGTGAACTGCACCCTGTCTGTTTTGCACTGTGTCACCTGCACCCTGTCTATTTTACACTGTATGACCTGCACCCTGTCTATTTTACACTGTGTGACCTGCACCCTGTCTATTTTACACTGTGTGACCTGCACCCTGTCTGTTTTGCACTGTGTGACCTGCACCCTGTCTGTTTTGCACTGTGTGACCTGCACCCTGTCTATTTTACACTGTATGACCTGCACCCTGTCTATTTTACACTGTGTGACCTGCACCCTGTCTATTTTACACTGTGTGACCTGCACCCTGTCTGTTTTACACTGTGTGACCTGCACCCTGTCTGTTTTGCACTGTGTGACCTGCACCCTGTCTGTTTTGCACTTTGTGACCTGCACCCTGTCTGTTTTACACTGTGTGACCTGCACCCTGTCTATTTTCCACTGTGTGACCTGCACCCTGTCTGTTTTGCACTTTGTGACCTGCACCCTGTCTGTTTTGCACTGTGTGACCTGCACCCTGTCTATTTTACACTGTGTGACCTGCACCCTGTCTATTTTACACTGTGTGACCTGCACCCTGTCTATTTTACACTGTGTGACCTGCACCCTGTCTATTTTGCACTGTGACCTGCACCCTGTCTGTTTTGCACTGTGTGACCTGCACCCTGTCTATTTTACACTGTGTGACCTGCACCCTGTCTGTTTTACACCCTGTCTGTTTTGCACTGTGTGACCTGCACCCTGTCTGCTTTGCACTGTGTGACCTGCACCCTGTCTATTTTACACTGTGTGACCTGCACCCTGTCTATTTTACACTGTGTGACCTGCACCCTGTCTGTTTTACACTGTGTGACCTGCACCCTGTCTGTTTTGCACTGTGTGACCTGCACCCTGTCTGTTTTAAACTGTGTGACCTGCACCCTTTCTGTTTTGCACTGTGTGACCTGCACCCTGTCTGTTTTACACTGTGTGACCTGCACCCTGTCTGTTTTGCACTGTGTGACCTGCACCCTGTCTGTTTTGCACTGTGTGACCTGCACCCTGTCTGTTTTACACTGTGTGACCTGCACCCTGTCTGTTTTGCACTGTGTGACCTGCACCCTGTCTGTTTTGCACTGTGTGACCTGCACCCTGTCTGTTTTACACTGTGTGACCTGCACCCTGTCTGTTTTGCACTGTGTGACCTGCACCCTGTCTGTTTTACACTGTGTGACCTGCACCCTGTCTATTTTGCACTGTGTGACCTGCACCCTGTCTGTTTTGCACTGTGTGACCTGCACCCTGTCTATTTTACACTGTGTGACCTGCACCCTGTCTATTTTACACTGTATGACCTGCACCCTGTCTATTTTGCACTGTGACCTGCACCCTGTCTGTTTTACACTGTGTGACCTGCACCCTGTCTATTTTACACTGTGTGACCTGCACCCTGTCTATTTTACACTGTGTGACCTGCACCTTGTCTATTTTGCACTGTGACCTGCACCCTGTCTGTTTTACACTGTGTGACCTGCACCCTGTCTATTTTACACTGTGTGACCTGCACCCTGTCTATTTTGCACTGTGTGACCTGCACCCTGTCTATTTTACACTGTGTGACCTGCACCCTGTCTATTTTACACTGTGTGACCTGCACCCTGTCTGTTTTACACTGTGTGACCTGCACCCTGTCTATTTTACACTGTGTTACCTGCACCCTGTCTATTTTGCACTGTGTGACCTGCACCCTGTCTGTTTTACACTGTGTGACCTGCACCCTGTCTATTTTGCACTGTGTGACCTGCACCCTGTCTGTTTTGCACTGTGTGACCTGCACCCTGTCTATTTTACACTGTGTGAACTGCACCCTGTCTATTTTGCACTGTGTGACCTGCACCCTGTCTGTTTTACACTGTGTGACCTGCACCCTGTCTATTTTACACTGTGTGACCTGCACCCTGTCTGTTTTGCACTGTGACCTGCACCCTGTCTATTTTACACTGTATGACCTGCACCCTGTCTATTTTACACTCTGTGACCTGCACCCTGTCTATTTTACACTCTGTGACCTGCACCCTGTCTATTTTACACTGTGTGACCTGCACCCTGTCTGTTTTGCACTGTGTGACCTGCACCCTGTCTGTTTTGCACTGTGTGACCTGCACCCTGTCTATTTTACACTGTATGACCTGCACCCTGTCTATTTTACACTGTGTGACCTGCACCCTGTCTATTTTACACTGTGTGACCTGCACCCTGTCTGTTTTGCACTGTGTGAACTGCACCCTGTCTATTTTACACTGTATGACCTGCACCCTGTCTATTTTACACTGTGTGACCTGCACCCTGTCTATTTTACACTGTGTGACCTGCACCCTGTCTGTTTTGCACTGTGTGACCTGCACCCTGTCTGTTTTGCACTGTGTGACCTGCACCCTGTCTGTTTTGCACTGTATGACCTGCACCCTGTCTATTTTACACTGTATGACCTGCACCCTGTCTATTTTACACTTTGTGACCTGCACCCTGTCTATTTTACACTGTGTGACCTGCACCCTGTCTGTTTTACACTGTGTGACCTGCACCCTGTCTGTTTTGCACTGTGTGACCTGCACCCTGTCTGTTTTGCACTGTATGACCTGCACCCTGTCTATTTTACACTGTATGACCTGCACCCTGTCTATTTTACACTGTGTGACCTGCACCCTGTCTATTTTACACTGTGTGACCTGCACCCTGTCTGTTTTACACTGTGTGACCTGCACCCTGTCTGTTTTGCACTGTGTGACCTGCACCCTGTCTATTTTCCACTGTGTGACCTGCACCCTGTCTGTTTTGCACTGTGTGACCTGCACCCTGTCTGTTTTGCACTGTGTGACCTGCACCCTGTCTGTTTTACACTGTGTGACCTGCACCCTGTCTATTTTACACTGTGTGACCTGCACCCTGTCGATTTTACACTGTATGACCTGCACCCTGTCTATTTTGCACTGTGACCTGCACCCTGTCTATTTTACACTGTGTGACCTGCACCCTGTCTATTTTACACTGTGTGACCTGCACCCTGTCTGTTTTACACTGTGTGACCTGCACCCTGTCTATTTTACACTGTGTGAACTGCACCCTGTCTATTTTACACTGTGTGACCTGCACCCTGTCTATTTTGCACTGTGTGACCTGCACCCTGTCTATTTTGCACTGTGTGACCTGCACCCTGTCTATTTTACACTGTATGACCTGCACCCTGTCTGTTTTGCACTGTGTGACCTGCACCCTGTCTGTTTTACACTGTGTGACCTGCACCCTGTCTGTTTTGCACTGTGTGACCTGCACCCTGTCTATTTTACACTGTGTGACCTGCACCCTGTCTATTTTACACTGTGTGACCTGCACCCTGTCTATTTTACACTGTGTGACCTGCACCCTGTCTATTTTACACTGTGTGACCTGCACCCTGTCTATTTTACACTGTGTGACCTGCACCCTGTCTGTTTTACACTGTGTGACCTGCACCCTGTCTGTTTTGCACTGTGTGACCTGCACCCTGTCTGTTTTGCACTGTGTGACCTGCACCCTGTCTATTTTGCACTGTGTGACCTGCACCCTGTCTGTTTTGCACTGTGTGACCTGCACCCTGTCTATTTTACACTGTGTGACCTGCACCCTGTCTATTTTACACTGTGTGACCTGCACCCTGTCTATTTTACACTGTGTGACCTGCACCCTGTCTGTTTTGCACTGTGTGACCTGCACCCTGTCTATTTTACACTGTGTGACCTGCACCCTGTCTGTTTTGCACTGTGTGACCTGCACCCTGTCTGTTTTACACTGTATGACCTGCACCCTGTCTATTTTACACTCTGTGACCTGCACCCTGTCTATTTTACACTGTGTGACCTGCACCCTGTCTATTTTACACTGTGTGACCTGCACCCTGTCTGTTTTGCACTGTGTGACCTGCACCCTGTCTGTTTTGCACTGTGTGACCTGCACCCTGTCTAATTTACACTGTATGACCTGCACCCTGTCTATTTTACACTGTGTGACCTGCACCCTGTCTATTTTACACTGTGTGACCTGCACCCTGTCTGTTTTACACTGTGTGACCTGCACCCTGTCTGTTTTGCACTGTGTGACCTGCACCCTGTCTATTTTGCACTGTGTGACCTGCACCCTGTCTGTTTTACACCCTGTCTGTTTTGCACTGTGTGACCTGCACCCTGTCTATTTTACAGTGTATGACCTGCACCCTGTCTGTTTTGCACTGTGTGACCTGCACCCTGTCTATTTTACACTGTGTGACCTGCACCCTGTCTGTTTTGCACTGTGTGACCTGCACCCTGTCTGTTTTGCACTGTGTGACCTGCACCCTGTCTAATTTACACTGTATGACCTGCACCCTGTCTATTTTACACTGTGTGACCTGCACCCTGTCTATTTTACACTGTGTGACCTGCACCCTGTCAATTTTACACTGTATGACCTGCACCCTGTCTATTTTACACTGTGAGACCTGCACCCTGTCTATTTTACACTGTGTGACCTGCACCCTGTCTGTTTTGGACTGTGTGACCTGGACCCTGTCTGTTTTGCACTGTGTGACCTGCACCCTGTCTATTTTACACTGTATGACCTGCACCCTGTCTATTTTACACTGTGAGACCTGCACCCTGTCTATTTTACACTGTGTGAACTGCACCCTGTCTGTTTTGCACTGTGTCACCTGCACCCTGTCTATTTTACACTGTATGACCTGCACCCTGTCTATTTTACACTGTGTGACCTGCACCCTGTCTATTTTACACTGTGTGACCTGCACCCTGTCTGTTTTGCACTGTGTGACCTGCACCCTGTCTGTTTTGCACTGTGTGACCTGCACCCTGTCTATTTTACACTGTATGACCTGCACCCTGTCTATTTTACACTGTGTGACCTGCACCCTGTCTATTTTACACTGTGTGACCTGCACCCTGTCTGTTTTACACTGTGTGACCTGCACCCTGTCTGTTTTGCACTGTGTGACCTGCACCCTGTCTGTTTTGCACTTTGTGACCTGCACCCTGTCTGTTTTACACTGTGTGACCTGCACCCTGTCTATTTTCCACTGTGTGACCTGCACCCTGTCTGTTTTGCACTTTGTGACCTGCACCCTGTCTGTTTTGCACTGTGTGACCTGCACCCTGTCTATTTTACACTGTGTGACCTGCACCCTGTCTATTTTACACTGTGTGACCTGCACCCTGTCTATTTTACACTGTGTGACCTGCACCCTGTCTATTTTACACTGTGTGACCTGCACCCTGTCTATTTTGCACTGTGACCTGCACCCTGTCTGTTTTGCACTGTGTGACCTGCACCCTGTCTATTTTACACTGTGTGACCTGCACCCTGTCTGTTTTACACCCTGTCTGTTTTGCACTGTGTGACCTGCACCCTGTCTGCTTTGCACTGTGTGACCTGCACCCTGTCTATTTTACACTGTGTGACCTGCACCCTGTCTATTTTACACTGTGTGACCTGCACCCTGTCTGTTTTACACTGTGTGACCTGCACCCTGTCTGTTTTGCACTGTGTGACCTGCACCCTGTCTGTTTTAAACTGTGTGACCTGCACCCTTTCTGTTTTGCACTGTGTGACCTGCACCCTGTCTGTTTTACACTGTGTGACCTGCACCCTGTCTGTTTTGCACTGTGTGACCTGCACCCTGTCTGTTTTACACTGTGTGACCTGCACCCTGTCTGTTTTGCACTGTGTGACCTGCACCCTGTCTGTTTTGCACTGTGTGACCTGCACCCTGTCTGTTTTACACTGTGTGACCTGCACCCTGTCTGTTTTGCACTGTGTGACCTGCACCCTGTCTGTTTTACACTGTGTGACCTGCACCCTGTCTATTTTGCACTGTGTGACCTGCACCCTGTCTGTTTTGCACTGTGTGACCTGCACCCTGTCTATTTTACACTGTGTGACCTGCACCCTGTCTATTTTGCACTGTGTGACCTGCACCCTGTCTGTTTTGCACTGTGTGACCTGCACCCTGTCTATTTTACACTGTGTGACCTGCACCCTGTCTATTTTACACTGTGTGACCTGCACCCGGTCTATTTTACACTGTGTGACCTGCACCCTGTCTATTTTACACTGTGTGACCTGCACCCTGTCTGTTTTGCACTGTGTGCCCTGCACCCTGTCTATTTTACACTGTATGACCTGCACCCTGTCTATTTTACACTCTGTGACCTGCACCCTGTCTATTTTACACTGTGTGACCTGCACCCTGTCTGTTTTGCACTGTGTGACCTGCACCCTGTCTATTTTACACTGTGTGACCTGCACCCTGTCTGTTTTACACTGTGTGACCTGCACCCTGTCTGTTTTGCACTGTGTGACCTGCACCCTGTCTGTTTTGCACTGTGTGACCTGCACCCTGTCTGTTTTACACTGTGTGACCTGCACCCTGTCTATTTTGCACTGTGTGACCTGCACCCTGTCTATTTTACACTGTGACCTGCACCCTGTCTATTTTACACTGTGTGACCTGCACCCTGTCTGTTTTACACTGTGTGACCTGCACCCTGTCTGTTTTACACTGTGTGACCTGCACCCTGTCTGTTTTGCACTGTGTGACCTGCACCCTGTCTGTTTTGCACTGTGTGACCTGCACCCTGTCTATTTTACACTGTGTGACCTGCACCCTGTCTGTTTTGCACTGTGTGACCTGCACCCTGTCTGTTTTACACTGTGTGACCTGCACCCTGTCTGTTTTAAACTGTGTGACCTGCACCCTGTCTATTTTACACTGTGTGACCTGCACCCTGTCTATTTTACACTGTGTGACCTGCACCCTGTCTATTTTACACTGTGTGACCTGCACCCTGTCTATTTTACACTGTATGACCTGCACCCTGTCTATTTTACACTGTGTGACCTGCACCCTGTCTGTTTTACACTGTGTGACCTGCACCCTGTCTATTTTACACTGTGTGACCTGCACCCTGTCTATTTTGCACTGTGACCTGCACCCTGTCTGTTTTACACTGTGTGACCTGCACCCTGTCTATTTTACACTGTGTGACCTGCACCCTGTCTATTTTACACTGTGTGACCTGCACCCTGTCTGTTTTGCACTGTGTGACCTGCACCCTGTCTATTTTACACTGTATGACCTGCACCCTGTCTATTTTATACTGTGTGACCTGCACCCTCTCTATTTTACACTGTGTGACCTGCACCCTGTCTGTTTTGCACTGTGTGACCTGCACCCTGTCTATTTTACACTGTATGACCTGCACCCTGTCTATTTTACACTGTGTGACCTGCACCCTGTCTATTTTACACTGTGTGACCTGCACCCTGTCTGTTTTGCACTGTGTGACCTGCACCCTGTCTATTTTACACTGTATGACCTGCACCCTGTCTATTTTACACTGTGTGACCTGCACCCTGTCTGTTTTACACTGTGTGACCTGCCCCCTGTCTGTTTTACACCCTGTCTGTTTTGCACTGTGTGACCTGCACCCTGTCTATTTTACACTGTGTGACCTGCACCCTGTCTGTTTTGCACTGTGTGACCTGCACCCTGTCTATTTTACACTGTGTGACCTGCACCCTGTCTGTTTTGCACTGTGTGACCTGCACCCTGTCTGTTTTACACTGTGTGACCTGCACCCTGTCTGTTTTGCACTGTGTGACCTGCACCCTGTCTGTTTTACACTGTGTGACCTGCACCCTGTCTGTTTTGCACTGTGTGACCTGCACCCTGTCTGTTTTACACTGTGTGACCTGCACCCTGTCTGTTTTACACTGTGTGACCTGCACCCTGTCTGTTTTACACTGTGTGACCTGCACCCTGTCTATTTTGCACTGTGACCTGCACCCTGTCTGTTTTACACTGTGTGACCTGCACCCTGTCTATTTTACACTGTGTGACCTGCACCCTGTCTATTTTACACTGAGTGACCTGCACCCTGTCTGTTTTGCACTGTGTGACCTGCACCCTGTCTATTTTACACTGTGTGACCTGCACCCTGTCTATTTTACACTGTGTGACCTGCACCCTGTCTGTTTTGCACTGTGTGACCTGCACCCTCTCTATTTTACACTGTGTGACCTGCACCCTGTCTGTTTTGCACTGTGTGACCTGCACCCTGTCTATTTTACACTGTATGACCTGCACCCTGTCTATTTTACACTGTGTGACCTGCACCCTGTCTGTTTTACACTGTGTGACCTGCCCCCTGTCTGTTTTACACCCTGTGTGTTTTGCACTGTGTGACCTGCACCCTGTCTATTTTACACTGTGTGACCTGCACCCTGTCTGTTTTACACCCTGTCTGTTTTGCACTGTGTGACCTGCACCCTGTCTGTTTTGCACTGTGTGACCTGCACCCTGTCTATTTTACACTGTGTGACCTGCACCCTGTCTGTTTTGCACTGTGTGACCTGCACCCTATCTATTTTGCACTGTGTGACCTGCACCCTGTCTGTTTTACACTGTGTGACCTGCACCCTGTCTATTTTACACTGTGGACCTGCACCGTCTGTTTAGCACTGTGTGACCTGCACCCTGTCTCTTTTACACTGTGTGACCTGCACCCTGTCTGTTTTGCACTGTGTGACCTGCACCCTGTCTGTTTTACACTGTGTGACCTGCACCCTGTCTGTTTTGCACTGTGTGACCTGCACCCTGTCTGTTTTGCACTGTGTGACCTGCACCCTGTCTGTTTTACACTGTGTGACCTGCACCCTGTCTGTTTTGCACTGTGTGACCTGCACCCTGTCTGTTTTACACTGTGTGACCTGCACCCTGTCTGTTTTGCACTGTGTGACCTGCACCCTGTCTGTTTTACACTGTGTGACCTGCACCCTGTCTGTTTTGCACTGTGTGACCTGCACCCTGTCTGTTTTACACTGTGTGACCTGCACCCTGTCTGTTTTGCACTGTGTGACCTGCACCCTGTCTGTTTTACACTGTGTGACCTGCACCCTGTCTATTTTACACTGTGTGACCTGCACCCTGTCTGTTTTACACTGTGTGACCTGCACCCTGTCTATTTTACACTGTGTGACCTGCACCCTGTCTATTTTACACTGTGTGATCTGCACCCTGTCTATTTTACAGTGTGTGACCTGCACCCTGTCTATTTTGCACTGTGACCTGCACCCTGTCTGTTTTACACTGTGTGACCTGCACCCTGTCTGTTTTACACTGTGTGACCTACACCCTGTCTATTTTGCACTGTGACCTGCACCCTGTCTGTTTTACACTGTGTGACCTGCACCCTGTCTGTTTTACACTGTGTGACCTGCACCCTGTCTATTTTACACTGTGTGACCTGCACCCTGTCTATTTACACTGTATGACCTGCACCCTGTCTATTTTACACTGTGTGACCTGCACCCTGTCTGTTTTGCACTGTGTGACCTGCACCCTGCCTGTTTTGCACAGTGTGACCTGCACCCTGTCTGTTTTACACTGTGTGACCTGCACCCTGTCTATTTTATACTGTGTGACCTGCACCCTGTCTATTTTGCACTGTATGACCTGCACCCTGTCTATTTTACACTGTGTTACCTGCACCCTGTCTATTTTACACTGTGTGACCTGCACCCTGTCTGTTTTACACTGTGTGACCTGCACCCTGTCTGTTTTACACTGTGTGACCTGCACCCTGTCTGTTTTACACTGTGTGAACTGCACCCTGTCTATTTTGCACTGTGTGACCTGCACCCTGTTTGTTTGCACTGTGTGACCTGCACCCTGTCTATTTTACACTGTGTGACCTGCACCCTGTCTATTTTACACTGTGTGACCTGCACCCTGTCTGTTTTGCACTGTGTGACCTGCACCCTGTCTATTTTACACTGTGTGACCTGCACCCTGTCTGTTTTGCACTGTGTGACCTGCACCCTGTCTATTTTACACTGTATGACCTGCACCCTGTCTATTTTACACTCTGTGACCTGCACCCTGTCTATTTTACACTCTGTGACCTGCACCCTGTCTATTTTACACTGTGTGACCTGCACACTGTCTATTTTACACTGTGTGACCTGCACCCTGTCTATTTTACACTGTGTGACCTGCACCCTGTCTATTTTACACTGTGTGACCTGCACCCTGTCTGTTTTGCACTGTGTGACCTGCACCCTGTCTATTTTACACTGTGTGACCTGCACCCTGTCTATTTTACACTGTGTGACCTGCACCCTGTCTGTTTTGCACTGTGTGACCTGCACCCTGTCTGTTTTGCACTGTGTGACCTGCACCCTGTCTGTTTTGCACTGTATGACCTGCACCCTGTCTATTTTACACTGTGTGACCTGCACCCTGTCTATTTTGCACTGTGTGACCTGCACCCTGTCTGTTTTGCACTGTATGACCTGCACCCTGTCTATTTTACACTGTGTGACCTGCACCCTGTCTATTTTACACTGTGTGACCTGCACCCTGTCTGTTTTGCACTGTGACCTGCACCCTGTCTATTTTACACTGTGTGACCTGCACCCTGTCTATTTTACACTGTGTGACCTGCACCCTGTCTGTTTTGCACTGTGTGACCTGCACCCTGTCTATTTTACACTGTGTGACCTGCACCCTGTCTATTTTACACTGTGTGACCTGCACCCTGTCTATTTTACACTGTGTGACCTGCACCCTGTCTATTTTACACTGTGTGACCTGCACCCTGTCTATTTTGCACTGTGACCTGCACCCTGTCTATTTTACACTGTGTGACCTGCACCCTGTCTATTTTACACTGTGTGACCTGCACCCGGTCTATTTTACACTGTGTGACCTGCACCCTGTCTATTTTACACTGTGTGACCTGCACCCTGTCTATTTTACACTGTGTGACCTGCACCCTGTCTATTTTACACTGTGTGACCTGCACCCTGTCTATTTTACACTGTGTGACCTGCACCCTGTCTGTTTTACACTGTGTGACCTGCACCCTGTCTATTTTACACTGTGTGACCTGCACCCTGTCTATTTTACACTGTGTGACCTGCACCCTGTCTATTTTACACTGTGTGACCTGCACCATGTCTATTTTACACTGTGTGACCTGCACCCTGTCTGTTTTACACTGTGTGACCTGCACCCTGTCTATTTTGCACTGTGTGACCTGCACCCTGTCTATTTTACACTGTGTGACCTGCACCCTGTCTATTTTGCACTGTGACCTGCACCCTGTCTATTTTGCACTGTGACCTGCACCCTGTCTATTTTGCACTGTGTGACCTGCACCCTGTCTGTTTTACACTGTGTGACCTGCACCCTGTCTATTTTGCACTGTGTGACCTGCACCCTGTCTATTTTGCACTGTGACCTGCACTCTGTCTATTTTGCACTGTGACCTGCACCCTGTCTATTTTGCACTGTGTGACCTGCACCCTGTCTGTTTTACACTGTGTGACCTGCACCCTGTCTGTTTTACACTGTGTGACCTGCACCCTGTCTATTTTGCACTGTGTGACCTGCACCCTGTCTATTTTACACTGTGTGACCTGCACCCTGTCTATTTTACACTGTGTGACCTGCACCCTGTCTATTTTGCACTGTGACCTGCACCCTGTCTGTTTTGCACTGTGTGACCTGCACCCTGTCTATTTTACACTGTGTGACCTGCACCCTGTCTATTTTACACTGTGTGACCTGCACCCTGTCTGTTTTGCACTGTGTGACCTGCACCCTGTCTATTTTACACTGTGTGACCTGCACCCTGTCTATTTTACACTGTGTGACCTGCACCCTGTCTGTTTTGCACTGTGTGACCTGCACCCTGTCTGTTTTGCACTGTGTGACCTGCACCCTGTCTGTTTTGCACTGTGTGACCTGCACCCTGTCTATTTTACACTGTGTGACCTGCACCCTGTCTGTTTTGCACTGTGTGACCTGCACCCTGTCTGTTTTGCACTGTGTGACCTGCACCCTGTCTATTTTACACTGTGTGACCTGCACCCTGTCTATTTTACACTGTGTGACCTGCACCCTGTCTATTTTACACTGTGTGACCTGCACCCTGTCTGTTTTGCACTGTGTGACCTGCACCCTGTCTGTTTTACACTGTGTGACCTGCACCCTGTCTATTTTACACTGTGTGACCTGCACCCTGTCTATTTTACACTGTGTGACCTGCACCCTGTCTATTTTACACTGTGTGACCTGCACCCTGTCTATTTTACACTGTGTGACCTGCACCCTGTCTGTTTTGCACTGTGTGACCTGCACCCTGTCTATTTTACACTGTGTGACCTGCACCCTGTCTCTTTTGCACTGTGTGACCTGCACCCTGTCTCTTTTGCACTGTGTGACCTGCACCCTGTCTGTTTTGCACTGTGTGACCTGCACCCTGTCTATTTTACACTGTATGACCTGCACCCTGTCTATTTTACACTGTGTGACCTGCACCCTGTCTATTTTACACTGTGTGACCTGCACCCTGTCTGTTTTACACTGTGTGACCTGCACCCTATCTATTTTACACTGTGTGACCTGCACCCTGTCTATTTTACACTGTGTGACCTGCACCCTGTCTGTTTTACACTGTATGACCTGCACCCTGTCTATTTTACACTGTGTGACCTGCACCCTGTCTATTTTGCACTGTGTGACCTGCACCCTGTCTGTTTTACACTGTGTGACCTGCACCCAGTCTGTTTTGCACTGTGTGACCTGCACCCTGTCTGTTTTACACTGTGTGACCTGCACCCTGTCTATTTTACACTGTGTGACCTGCACCCTGTCTATTTTACACTGTGTGACCTGCACCCTGTCTGTTTTGCACTGTGTGACCTGCACCCTGTCTGTTTTGCACTGTGTGACCTGCACCCTGTCTGTTTTGCACTGTGTGACCTGCACCCTTTCTATTTTACACTGTGTGACCTGCACCCTGTCTGTTTTACACTGTGTGACCTGCACCCTGTCTGTTTTGCACTGTGTGAACTGCACCCTGTCTATTTTACACTGTGTGACCTGCACCCTGTCTGTTTT
>NW_027138749.1:0-35570 GCF_035084215.1 Heptranchias perlo
GGTAAATGGAGAGAAACTTTTTCCACTGGTGGGGGAGTCTAGGAAAAGGGGACATAACCTTAAAATGAGAGCCAAGCCAATCAGGAGAGAAGTTAGGAAACATTTCTTCACACAAAGGGTGGAAGAAGTGTGGAACTCTCTCACACAAAAAACAGTAGATGCTAGCTCAATTAATAAGTTTAAATCTGAGATTGACAGACTTTTGCTAGCCAAGGGTATTAAGGGATGTGGAGCCAAGATGGGTGGATGGAGTTAGGATATAGATCAGCTCTTATATCATTGAATGGTGGAACAGGCTCGATGGGCTGCATGGCCTACAACTATTTAGTTATCATTGTTTTACAGTGATTCATCGAAATTCCAAAATCTTCTAAGGATACTGACAAATAGTACAAGCAGCAAACTTTCTTTGTAATTAGCGTAGAGACAGTCCTGAAGGACAAGCCAAGATGTAAATGAGGAGCCGATTGCTTAGCCCACCATCCCCCCACCCCTGGGTATGTCAGTGACAAGGGTTTTCTCATCACTGTTAGCCATTACAGAAGGTTTATCAGCCTGAAATAAAATTTGAAAACATAATTTACAAACAAATGTGTATGTACTGATGTTTGTCTGTTCCTCTGGGTCCTGTCTAATCTACCCTACTTTATATAAAAGGGATAGATTCCACAGCACTTGAAAGTCTGGTGTATTGTCAATAAAGCAAGTCATTTGAGATGGTGTGCTATCCTACCACAAGCTCCAGGAACGTTCATATGTACACTGTGCGCAGTGTAATTTGCTGCCCATGAATCACAGTTGTGTATAAAAATGCCTGAAGGCAGTGAAAGTGCTGCTACCTGAGTGACAAGTCACTTGCTGCAATACAGCACTTCTAATTGTTCAGGGTATTAAATAGAAAGAAATATCCTGCATTTATATATTGCCTTTCACGTCATCAAGGTGTCCCAAAGTGCTTTGCAGCCAATGAAGAACTTTTGAAATGGAGTCACTGTTGTAATTTGAGAAATGGGGCAGTCAATTTGCTCACAGCAAGGTCTCACAAACAGCAATGAGATAAATGACCAGATATTCAATTTTAGTGATATGAGTTGAGGGATAAATATTGGCCAGGACATCAAGAGAAATCCCCTTCTCTTCAAATACTGTCATGGGATCTTTTATGTTCACCCGAAAGCACAGACGGGACCTTGGTTTAACATCACTTCCAAAAGATGGAACCTCCGAAAATGTAGCACTCCCTCAGTACTGTATTGAAGTGTAAGCCTAAATCATATACTCAAGTGGGAATAAGAGGGGCAAATTGAGAGTATGAGAATAGATTAGCGGCTAACATAAAAGGGAACCCAAAAGCCTTTTATAAACATAGAAATAGTAAAAGGGTAGTCAAACGAAGGCTGGGACCGATTAGGAACAAAAAAGGAGATCGTCTTGTGGAGGTAGAGAGCCTGGCTGAGGTACTAAATGAATACTTTGCATCCATCTTCACTATAGAAGAGGATGCTGCCATTGTAGCTGCAAAGGAGGAGGTAGTAGCGATAGTCATGGTTAATTGATAGTCGAGGTTATGGATGTCACTGAGCGGCTGCAAAACATTCTGGGGGGGGCGGGGGAGGTGAACAGCCAGAGGTCGTGGTCCATATTGGTACCAACAACATAGGCAGAAAGAGGGATCAGGTCCTGCAGGCAGAGTTTAAGGAGTCAGAAAAGAGATTAACAAGCAGAACCTCAAGGGTAGTAATCTCCAGATTACTCCCAGTGCCATGCGTTAGAGAGTATAGAAACAGAAGGATAGAGCAGATGAATGCATGGCTGGAGAGATGGTGCAGGATGGAGGGCTTTAGATTCCTGGCGCATTGGGAGCAGTTCTGGGGGAGGAAGGACCTATACAAGACGGACGGGTTGCACCTCAACAGGGCTGGGACCATCATCCTTGCGGGGAGTTTGCTAGTGCTGTTGAGGGTTTAAACTAACTTGGCAGGGGGATGGAAACCTGAGAGAAGATTCAGAAGGGAGAGTAACAAAGCTGAAAGTGAAGTTGGAAGGCAGCGAAAACAAAGGCCAGCAGCAAATAAGGTCAAAATAGGAAAAAATGTTACAAAGGCAAAATTAAAGGCACTTTATCTGAATGCGCGCAGTATTCGCAACAAGGTAGATGAATTGACGGCACAAATATAAGTAAATGGGTATGATCTAATTGCCATTACGGAGATGTGGCTGCAGGGTGACCAAGGTTGGGAACTGAATATTCAAGGATGTTCAACATTTAGGAAAGACAGGCAAAAAGGAAAAGGAGGTGGGATAGTGCTGTTAACAAAGGATGAGATCAATACAATAGTGACAAAAGATCTTGACTCAGAAGATCAGGATGTAGAATCAGTTTGGATGGAGCTAAGAAACAGCAAGGGGCAGAAAACATTGGTAGGAGTTGTTAATAGGCCACCAAATAGTAGTGGTAATGTAGGGCACGGTATAAAGCAGGAAATTAGAAGTGCATGTAACGAGAGTAATACAGTAATCATGGGGGACTTTAATCTACATATAGATTCGGCAAACCAAATTAGCACTAATGCTGTAGAGGGTAAATTCCTGGAATGTATACGAGATGGTTTTCTAGATCAGTCTGTTGAGGAACCAACTAGGGAACAGGCTATTTTAGATCTAGTATTGTGCAATGAGAAAGGGTTAATTAGTAATCTTGTTGTAAAGAAGCCCTTTGGGAAGAGTGACCATAATATGATAAAATTCTTCATTAAGTTTGAAAGTGATGTAGTTCAATCCGAAACTAGGGTCTTAAATCTAAACAAAGGAAACTATGAAGGTATGAGGCGCAAGTTGGCTGTGGTTCATTGGGGAACTACATTAAAAGGTATGACGGTAGACAGGTAATGGCTGGCATTTAAAGAATTATTACATAATTTGCAACAAATATATATTCCTTTAAGGCACAAAAACCCAACAGGAAAAGTGGTCCAACTGTAGCTAACAAGAAAAATTAAAGATAGTATTAAATCAAAGGAAGAGGCATAAAAAGTTGCCAGTAAAAGTAGTAAGCCTGAGGATTGGGAGCATTTTAGAATTCAGCAAAGGAGGACTATGAAATTGATAAAGAAAGGGAAAATAGAATATGAGCGTAAACTAGTGAGAAACATAAAAACGGACTGTAAAAGCTTCTTTGGTATGTAAAAAGGAAAAGATTGGCGAAGGCAAATGTGGGTCCCTTACAGACAGAGACGGGAGAATTTATAATGGGGAATAAGGAAATGGCAGAGAAATTAAACACATACTTTGTGACTGTCTTTACAGAAGAAGACACAAAAAACCTCCCAGAAATATGAGAGAACCAAGGGTCTAGCGAGAATGAAGAACTGAAAGAAATTACTATTATTAAAAAAAAAGTACTAGAGAAATTAATGGGACTGAAAGGCAATAAATCCCAAGGATCTGATGATCTACATCCCAGGGTTTTGAAAGAGGTGGCTATCGAGATAGTGGATGCATTGGTTGTCATCTTCCAAAATTCTATAGATTCTGGAACGGTTCCTGAAGATTGGAAGGTAGCAATATTTAGGAAAGGAGGGAGAGAGAAAACAGGGAACTACAGACCTGTTAGCCTGACATCAGTAGTAGGGATGATACTAGAATCTATTATAAAGGATGTGATAACAGGACACTTAGAAAATAATAATAGGATTTGGCAGAGTCAACATGGATTTATGAAAGGGAAATCATGTTTGACAAACCTATTGGAGTTCTTTGAGGCTGTAACTGGTAGAATAGATAAGGGAAAACCAGTGTATGTGGTGTATTTGGATTTTCAGAAGGCTTTCGATAAGGTTCCACACAGGAGGTTGGTGAACAAAGTTAGAGCACATGGAATTGGGGGTAATATACTGGCATGGATTGAGAATTGGTTAACAGTCAGAAAACAGAGGGTAGGAAAAAACAGGTCTTTTTCAGGTTGGCAGACTGTGACTAGTGGAGTACTACAGGGATTGGTGCTTGGGCCCCCGCTATTCACAATCTATATCAATGAGGGGACCAAATGTAATATTTTCAAGTTTGCTGATGACACAAAAATAGGTGGGAATATGAGTTGTGAGGAGGATGTAAAGAGGCTTCAAGGGGATATAGACAGGCTAAGTGAGTGGGCAAGAACATGGCAGATGGAATATAATGTGGAAAGATGTGAAGTTATCCATTTTGGTGGGAAAAACAGAAATGCAGGGTATTTTTTAAATGGTGAGAGATTGGGAATTATTGATGTTCAAAGGCACCTAGGTGTCCTTTGTACATGAGTCACTGAAAGCTAACATGCAGGTGTAGCATGCAATTAGAAAGGCAAATGGTATATTGGCCTTTATTACAAGAGGATTTGAGTACAGGAGTAAAGGTGTCTTACTGCAATTATATGGGGCCTTGGTGAGACCCTACCTGGAGTATTGTGTACAATTTTGGTCTCCTTACCTAAGAAAGGATATACTTGCCATAGAGGGAGTGCAACGAAGATTCACCAGACTGATTCCTGGGATAGCGGGATTGTCGTATGACGAGAGATTGAGTAGACTAGGCCTGTATTCTCTAGAGTTTAGAAGAATGAGAGGTGATCTCATTTAAGTATACAAAATTCTTACAGGGCTCGACAGGGGAGATACAGGGAGGATGTTTCCCCTGGCTGGGGAGTCTAGAACCAGGGGTCACAGTCTCAGAATATGGGGTTGGCCATTTAGGACTGGGATGAGAGAAATTTCTTCACTGAGAGGGTGGTGAATCTTTGGAATTCTCTACCCCAGAGGGCTGTCATTGAGTACATTCAAAACAGAAATCGATAGATTTCTAGATATTAAAGGCATCAAGGGATATGAGGATAGTGCAGGAAAATGGTGTTGAGATAGAAGATCAGCCATGATCTTGTTGAATGGCGGAGCAGGCTCGAGGGGCCGGATGGCCTATTCCTGCTCCTATTTCTTATGTTCTTATATTGGATAGGATAAAAATAGATAAAGAGGAGGTACTTAAAAGATTGGCAGTACTCAAAGTAGAAAAGTCCCCCGGTCCAGATGGGATGCATCCTAGGTTACTGAGGGAAGGGTGGAAATTGCAGAGGCTCTGGTCACAATCTTCCAATCCTCCACAGATATGGGGATGGTGCTGGAGGACTGGAGAATTGTAAATGTTGCACCCCAGTTCAAAAAAGGGGAGAGGGATAAACCCGACAAAAACAGGCCAGTCAGCCTAATGTCAGTGGTGGGGAAACTTTTAGAGACAATAATCCGGGACAAAATTAATTGTCATTTGTAAAAGTACAGGCTTTCTCAAGGGCAATTAGAGATGGGCAATAAATGCTGGCCTCGCCAACGACGCCCACATCCCATGAACGAATAAAAAAAAAGGCTAATAAATGAGAGTCAACACTGATTTGTTAAAGGAAAATTATGCTTGACTAATTTGCTTAAGTTCTTTGATGAAGTAATGGAGAGGATTGATGAGGGTAGTGCAATTGATGTTGTTTATACGGATTTTCAAAAGGCATTTGATAAATTACCACATAATAGACTTGTTAGGAAAATTAAAGCCCATGTGATTAAAGGGACAGAGGCAGTGTGGATACAAAGTTGGCTAGGGGACCGAAAGCAGGGAGTAGTGGTGAACGGTTGTTTTTCAGACTGGAGGGAAGTATACAGTGGTGTTCCCCAGGGGTCAGTATTTTTGATATATATTAATGACCTGGACTTGGATATAGAGGGTATAATTTCAAAGTTTGCAGATGACATGAAACTTGGAAATATAGTAAACAATGTGGATGATAGTAACAGACTTCAGGAGGTCATGGACAGACTCGTGAAATGGGCAGACACATGGCAGATGAAATTTAATGCAGAGAAGTGTGAAGTGATGCATTTTGGTAGGAAGAATGAGGAGAGGCAATATAAACTAAATGGTACAATTTTGAAGGGTGTACAGGAACAGAGAGACTTGGGGGTGCACATACACAAATCTTTGAAGGTGGCAGGACAAGTTGAGAAGGCTGTTAAAAAAGCATATGAGATCCTGGGTTTTACTAATAGAGGTTTAGAGTACAAAAGCAATGAAGTTATGCTAAACCTCTATAAAATACTGGTTAGGCCTCAGCTGGAGTATTGTGTTCAATTCTGGGCACATACTTTAGGAAGGATATCAAGGCCTTAGAAAGGGTGCAGAACAGATTTAGTAGAATAGTACCAGGGAGGAGGGATGAGGGACTTTAGTTATGAATGTTTTTGACAGAGTAAATAAGGAAAAACTGTTACCAGTGGCAGAAGGGTTGGTAACCAGAAAACACAGATTTAAGGTGATCGGCAAAAGAGCCAGAGGCGACATGAGGAAACTTTTTTATGCAGCGAGTTGTTGTGATCTGGAATACACTGCCTGAAAGGGTGGTGGAAGCAGATTCAATAGTAACTTTCAAAAGGGAACTGGATAAATACTTGAAGGGAAAAAAAATTACAGGTCTGTAGGGAAAGAGCAGTGGAATGGGACTAATTGGGTAGCTCTTTCAAAGAGCCAGCACAGGCACGATGGTCCGAATGGTTTCCTCGTGTGCTGTACCTACTATGATACTATGATAAGTCTCTGGAGTAAGGCTTTAAACCCACAACCTTCAGTAGTACCACTGAGCCAAATATATTAGATCGCATCTGCAATATGGGTATTAAATAAAACCTGGCCTGCAGCTATCAATCAGAAACTGGTATCTGTGTGATGTGATGTGTAGTCAGGAGACTGGAAGCTATACTGCTGCATGAAAAGTGCTACAGGTGATACTGAGTCAGAAGCAAAGCAATTCTGCATATACACTTTACAGGTGGCTACTGTTTTACGTGGACAGAAATACTCACTTTCTAACACTAAAAATGTTCCATACAAAGTATTGAAAGTTCTCGATGTTCCATCAGGGCATTTTTAAAGTGTGCCTTTACTGGAGTCTTACTACACCCAGTGTGAACTCAAACTGATGCCAGGTGGCGTCTTGAAGAGGGTCTAACCTCATTTGGCTTCAGTGTGACTCCTGAGTTATGCTGCTACTTTCATGTCAATACGCACACATAACCTTTTTGTATTGTTGTAAATAAGGCATTATATCTGCACCTTAGTCTATATGTATTTGATGTTTGTTATTTTCATGATGCACTGTCGTTTAAGTGCCTTAAACAGTCATGGTGTCCTCACCTTAAACTGTCATTGAAAGCTTCCATTCCAAACTTCGATGGAAAGTATCCTCCGCCACTCAGAGCTAATCGACCAAGCACACTGCTTACGTTCACTATTCTTCCTCTGGCTTTTTTAATCAGAGGTAGCAATTTTAATGTCACTTCAATAGGTCCTAATAAATTAACCTCAATAGGTTTTCTGAAATGTTCAATTCTTAACCAGTCTATGGGACAGAGTATTCCAGATATTCCAGCATTGTTTATCAAGCCCCAAAGACCTGCAGGAACAAATTAGGACAACTGTACATATATAACAATAACTTATACTTATATAACACCTTTAACTTAGAAAAATGTCCCCATGTGCTTCACAGAGGCATGACAGAAAATTAGTTTAATTTATAGTTTATGCCTGTGAATAAAACACTTATCTACATAAATAAAAAAATTGAATAATTATGATATTAATAATCCCTTAATTAAGGTTCAGTATAAAAATAATATGGGGCTGAACTGACTATGAGTAGATACAGTAATGTTTATTGTGTCTGTGCTGGGTTAGTTGATCTGAGCTTGGGATGGAAAGTAGGGTGCTACAGGTCTCAGTATCAGTGGAATAGGGAAGAAGGGAAGATTCACACTCCTGGCCATTATCCAACAACCCCTACTGGAAGTGTAAGTGAACAAAAAGTGATGGGATTATTGGGCCCATTAGCATTTCCTAAAAATTCTTAGCCTAGATATTCCACATTTGTGGAATTGTGGCAAATATTTAATGTTGTTGGACTTCCACCTGCCACGAAGGTGCACCCCTGATACTGGATGAGTTTCCAGCCTTGGCGTCATTTGCTGGGGAGTCTGCCTGGAGTAGGGGCAGATATTTGCTATGGGAGACAGTGCTGCCAGTGTAAACTGATTGGCCCCTAAATTTATGCAATCAATGACTCGGTGATCAACTGCATAGGATTTTGGAGCATTGAAATTTAAATGCCCCTTTACCATCCATAGAATCATAGAATCATAGAAGTTTACAACATGGAAACAGGCCAATCGGCCCAACATGTCCATGTCGCCCAGTTTATACCACTAAGCTAGTCCCAATTGCCTGCACTTGGCCCATATCCCTCTATACCCATCTTACCCATGTAACTGTCCAAATGCTTTTTAAAAGACAAAATTGTACCTGCCTCTACTACTGCCTCTGGCAGCTCGTTCCAGACACTCACCACCCTTTGAGTGAAAAAATTGCCCCTCTGGACCCTTTTGTATCTCTCCCCTCTCACCTTAAATCTATGCCCCCTCGTTATAGACTCCCCTACCTTTGGGAAAAGATTTTGACTATCTACCTTATCTATGCCCCTCATTATTTTATAGACTTCTATAAGATCACCCCTTAACCTCCTACTCTCCAGGGAAAAAAGTCTCAGTCTATCCAACCTCTCCCTATAAGTCAAACCATCAAGTCCCGGTAGCATCCTAGTAAATCTTTTCTGCACTCTTTCTAGTCTAATAATATCCTTTCTATAATAGGGTGACCAGAACTGTACACAGTATTCCAAGTGTGGCCTTGCTAATGTCTTGTACAACTTCAACAAGACATCCCAACTCCTGTATTCAATGTTCTGACCAATGAAACCAAGCATGCCGAATGCCTTCTTCACCACCCTATCCACCTGTGATAGCAATGCTGGGCAGTAAGCATGAACAGATATCCAGCATTGTTATGGTGCAAATGACAGAAAATACATCAGTAGATATATTTCCATCATTTCCATATTACTGCAATCAGTCTGTCCATGTATAGGCAGGTGTATTGTACATTCCCCTGTCACTTGTTGCAGGAAATCCCAGGGGCAATGAGGGTGAGCAGGGCTAGCAGGCCAGCTCCCATTGCACTTCCCACTCAAATTACACTGGGGAGCCGACTTAACTCGATTGGAAAATCTCAGCTATTATCTTTTTTGTGGATGCACGATAAAGACAGGGTTGGGTCCTCTATTGTCCACATGACTAAGCAAATTGCTGACACTCACTATCCAGGCTCACGCATGAACTGTGATCACTTGTGAGGTTCTGAATGGCCAGAACCACAGCCATGAGTCAGGAGAATGGATATAAGCAGTGAGAATGGGCGGCAGGCGGTAGGAGGGCACCGCTGGCGATCTGAAGGAACAGTCCCTGGCACTCAGGTAAGTGGTAGGGAGGAGGGGGTAGGGGTCGGGAAGATCTCACCATTGGAGAAGGGGCAGGGGCAGCCCAAGGTTTCCTTTTGGGTCTGAAGGAGCACTCCTGCTCTTCCTGGCCTGCAAGGAAACTAAAAAACATTAAATCCACTTACCTTTCTGGAACTGGCTCCTCTTTCTGCCAGGTTGGCCTGAGGAGGGGAAAGACACAATGGCTTCCCCACGCAAGCCTCTGGTTAAAATTGTAGTCGGGCCCCAATGACGTCAATCTGCAGCCACAAAAAAAAAAGAGATCCACAGGAGGATGGAAAGAGGCCTCAGGGACTGGAAGCATTGAGGAGGGAGTCCCAAGGTCTGCTAGCACTGGAAAGGGAGTCCCAACGCCTCATAACACTGGAAGGGGAGTCTCAGGATGTGGGGAAGAGTTAACTGGGTCTAAACATTGGGGTGAGGCAGCCCAAGGAGAATGTGGTGAGCTGGGTGGAGTGGTGACCAGGAACAGGTCAGGCAGCATGGCAAGAAAGTATGGGTAGGGAGGCTGAAATACAGGATTGGGTCACAACAGATGACAATCCCTCACTCTCTCATTCATTCTCTCACACTTCTTGAGGTGGATATTAACCATCCCTGCCGAGCAGGAAACAGGCAGTAGCAGGTTGGTTGCCTGTCTTAGACCCTGCCTGATTTTCCTTTTCATTAACTTCAATTGAAAAATCAATCGGGCAGGATGTAAGACCAGCGGTCAACCATCTACTACACCTTTCCTGGCCAGCACAAACAGTTAAAATCGACCCCCTGTCTCTCACTTGCTCTTGTTCTCTCTCTCTCCCCACAATGGCCCAACGACATCATCGGGCCCCTATTTGGAAATTTAAAAGGACCCCGCTGCCTTCCGGCAGGTGTCCCTTGCACTTGCTTAGAAGAGCAGGTCAAGATCACAACCCGCAGGAATGCAGCGGAATCAGAGCGGGTAAGTTGCACGGGCGAGTATGGTTAAAATCAGCCCTTTTATCTTTATTTGTCTCTCTTTCTGTATCTTTCCTTTTGCGCTCTGTCTCTGTCTCTCCCTGTATTTCTTCATTTCTCAGCATTTGTCTCTCTCACCTCCTTCCCTTGTTCTACTTCTCTGCCCTTGTTTGCCTTTTCTCTCTCTCTCATTCATTTTCTGCTTCTCTCTCTTGCCTTTTCTGCTTCTCTCTCTCCAGCCTCGGTCTCCTTCATTCTCCTTTTCTGTTTCTCTCCCTTTCTTTGGGTTGGAGTAAGTGGAAGAGTTCTGGCCAGACAACAGGTTAATAATGATCGCAGGAACGGGGCTGGTTCAGCCATGGCTACAGGCCCATCGTCAGGAGACACTCCAACGGGACCATGGAAACTTCTTAATTTGAAAGGGAATTGATAAAAAAATTAAAATATATTTAAAAATTTAAAAGTAAACTCAAAAGAAGATTCTGGAGGAAGCTGGAAAAGGTTAGCGGCCTCGTTTTAGTAAGCCTCAGGCAGGAGGTGCTGTCATGCATAGCATTAATTACCTTGGGAACGAAAATTTGGAGCTGGTAGGACTTAATCAAAAGGTAAGTATAGACATGTATAATTTAGGACTGGCAGAAAAGTGCGATGGAAATAGGCACGACAGGAAAGTGTTACAGAACGTAAGTGGGACACTAACAGGAAGTATGCACAAATTCAAAACTTTTAAAATATATTATATGTTTTTCTTCCAATTATCCTCCAATTAATTATTTTTTTATAAATTGTAACTTTTTCATTATCCAGCAAATATTATATTATACTAAATATGTATGAAAAGTAGATGTATATATTACTTTTTAAAAATCTTACTAGTAAGTAGCTACAGGAATCTTTTGCATTGCACTTACCACTATTTCCCACCTCCACCTTGATCTGGTCAGTTGCATTCTCGATGTTATCTGATTTTGTAATATCCAACGGGATTGTTTTCAACCTGCTTGAGGTTTCCTTCTTTAAGTCTTGAGCTCCTTCCTCAGTCAGGCACCCAGCAAGTACTCGAAATCCACCAATATCAAGGACTTTTGCAGCCAAATTTCCAAAGCCAGTATCACACCCAGTGATGAACACATACTTGTCTGAGAGCTTTTCAATTTTAAGTTTGTCTCGCATCCACCAGCACAGAAACCAGATTAACAAGAAGCCCAGAATGTATGCAAACATGTCCCAGTGACTATATAGGGAATGATGAGAAACTGAAAACACAAAAGTAACTTAGAAAATTACATTTAAAACCAGGAACAACACTGACACTGTGTGTAATAAAAAGCATTTTGTATGATACGCCCAGGTAATTGCCTAATTAGGACTCGATTCTTTTATGATGTGTGTAATCCATTCTAGTACATTCACACGTAAACAATAGGATCTACTGGCACTGTAAATGAATCTTCCAATCATTTATTATTCAATTTCCTGTTCTACCATAAATATGATTCTTGTAAAGTATAGCACTTGTAGAGTTCAGTGAGTATGACCACTGACTCTTCTAACCTCGGTTATCTTGTTTAAAATGGCAGCTGGATACATGCTGATCTCTTGCAATCACTTACTATGATTCCCACTGCTGGGGAAAACACTAAAATTAGAAATTGTTTCTTATATTGTACAAAAAATCTATTTCATTGTCATCACTAGATGCCGATACAAATATCCACGCATTTTAAAATTCAATGGGCAGGATTTTGCTGTGAAAATAACAGTGAGGCCACCGTTATTTATGTGCAAATCGCACAGCAACTGCGAAAATCCGGAACTTGCTGTCTGATGTGCTGCCCCTCCATAAGCTGCAGGAAAACAACATCTCGCTGTCTGGCTCCCCATTCAAATATATTGAACGGCGTGACGTTCCTGTACTGAAGTCGTAGATAGGGACTACACTCTCCACAAAAAGTTAGGGCATGTCGATTCCAGTCTAAGTACCCTTTTAACGGTTTGATATGTCATAATTACTGCCAAACTCTCTGGCACTGAAAATTAACTTTTAAAAGTGTGGGGTCTCATTCCTTCAGCTTTTAATTATTGTTGGAGATTTAACAAAAATTTAAGTAACATTTTTTTTTACTTTTTCTTTCTGTCTCTCTTAATCCAATCTTTCTTTCCCTCTCATTATTTCTCTTTCTGTGCCTGATTTGACATTGAATTCACTATACTAACTCACACTTCCTGGTTCAGACTCTGTGCGGCTCATTAACGATTCTGCAACCTGATTGGGAGATACGCAGCTGCTTGTCCTGTTCACATAGTTCCCAGATGCCCTGTAGAGGGGGCTGCTTGTTTGGAGCTCTCTAATTTACAGTAACTTGCCATGCAAATCCCCATAGAGAGTCTAACGCCATTCGTTCGCTGCTCACAGCAAAATGGGGCCAATATTTCAGGGTTATGGATCCAAATTCTGCACATTGTACAGCTGGATCAATGAGCTTTTCAACTAGTTAAGTGATTGATTAGATACTTGTGAAGCGCTAAAGCATCACTATTACAGGCATATTGGGCCGGAAATTAGGCTGAGCCGCAAACACACATCGCCCGTTGCTCGTAAGTAACTAATTCACCCACAAACTTTTTGCAGGCTTCTGGGCGCCAACTTGCTTTAATTGAAAGCTGCAAGAAGTACTCCCGGGCTTCTCTGAGCTGTGAGAGGAGGAAAGGATCACTATGTCCCCATCACCAACAGCTTGAAGCAAGCCACGCTGTGAGAACCAGGAAGTGAAGCTCATTCACGAACCGCGCAGACTAGGTACCAGGAAGTGTCAGATAAATTAGTAAATGTACTATAAAATCAGATAGAGAAAGTGAAATAAAGAAAGGGTAAGATTAAAAGACTGAGATAAAAGACGCAGAAAGAAAAAGTAAAAAAACAAAAATTTTAAATTAATTTTTTTTTTAAATGTCCAAAAACTATTAAGATTGGAGCCATGATGTGGAGATGCCGGTGATGCACTGGGGTTGACAAATGTAAGGAATCTTACAACACCAGGTTATAGTCCAACAGTTTTATTTGAAAATCACAAGCTTTCGGAGGCTTTCTCCTTCGTCAGGTGAACTGACGAAGGAGAAAGCCTCCGAAAGCTTGTGATTTTCAAATAAAACTGTTGGACTATAACCTGGTGTTGTAAGATTCCTTACATTTATTAAGATTGGGAGTTATGAGACTTCACATTTTTAAAAGATAATTTTCAGTGCCAGAGAGGTTGTTTGGCAGTCATTAATACCTTACCACGCTGTTAAAAGTTAGTTCAGATCTGCTATAACTCAATTTTTTTCTGGCAACATTAGTTAGTTTCCAGCTGAGCAGGAGAGCAAGTTCGCGTTGGTCCATTGATTCCTGCCTGTGATATTTCTTTAACACGAAGCTGTCAGATCAGCAGGGAATCAGGACGAGCAAGTGCCCAAATTCTGCGTTTGACTGCGCACGTGCGGTCACTGGAACTTGCTCTTCGATTGGCCCATTAATAACAGTGAGCGCTGTTAGGCTCACCATTATTTTACGAGCAATTTCCAGCCAATTATGATGGACTGATATTTTTCCATTCCCACTAACAAAATTTCATTCTCAGGAAATGTGTGTTTCAAAACAGCGTGTTCCCACGGTTTAGTTAACAGGCTGTAAATTGTCAGGAAAAGTTGACAATTGTTTTTCTGAATGCAAGCAAATATAGCATTAATTGCCTTCTCAAAGAACTCCAGTAGATTCATTAGACTGAACTTTTACTTCTAATAATGTCAGGTAGATATGCTGGAGGACAAGCACAATGATGTGTGATCAGATAACACTATAAGAACTATTAGGGCCATCTACACAAATTTGTGTTTTTGGGACTTGACTTAAGGTTTAAACTACCCCTCCCCCACTACCAATGAGGGTTGAGGGATTACAAGAACAGTACTGTGACTTTTATACTAAGTGACTGAGCAGAAAAGATCAGCCACACTCAGTGCATACTCTGGGTTTACAGGTCACAAACTTCCAAGTGAAACGACAAAAACAATTCCAAGAGTCTAAAAAAAAATTTGCAAAAATATTAAGAAGTAAGACTGAAAGTGAAAGATGCTGCAAGGATAAAGTTGTGAAAGTCACAGATTTATATTAAATACAATAATGGAATCGCACTGGCAAGTTTTATAAAGATAATTAATTGTTCCTTTCTCAAAGAGTGACAGTGATTCATGTGCACTCCACAATGCACACTTAAAGAATTTTGCCACAAACACAAGAACATGGGTGGTGGGAAGGGAATTCTTCCTTTACAAAAAGATGGAAGAATGCCTATTTATCTCTGTATTTAACGACCTGCTGACAAAATTACAGAAAACGCACAGCTTCGACATATGCTGAGCACATTAGAGAGGGGCATGCAGGTAAGCAACCTACATCAAGTACCCATTCTTGTAATTTTTTGTCCCTAAATTTTTCAAGCGTTCTGACAACAGGTAATTTGCCAGGCTCCGCAACATCATAGCGTTGAATGTGTTGGCTGCAGAAATGTACTATCAGGAGTGTTAGTCTTGGCTCAGTGGTAACATTCTTCCTTGTCAGTAATACATCATGGGTTTGAGCCTCACACTGGCCACTTGAGCATACAATCTAGGCTGACACTTCAGTGCAGTACTGAAGGACTGCTGTACTGTTGGAGATGCTGTCTTTCAGACAGGACGTTGAGCTGAGGGCTCCCCTGCCTGCTCTGGTAGATGTAAAAAACATCTTAGAGCACTATTCAAAGAATTCATTGAGGTTGATCAAGTACGACTTTCCCTTCTGAAATCCATGCTGACTATTCTTCATTATATTTTCTTTTTTAGATGTTTTTCTATTACATTTTGAGTAAAGATTCTATTATCTTTCCTACCACCGACTTTAAGCTAACTGATCTATAATTCCCTGAATTTGTTCGATTTCCCTTTTTAAATATAAGAACAACATTAGTTGTCTGCCAGTCCTCTCACACTATTCCCTTTTCTAATTAATTTTTATATATATGCAATATATGAGGGAGAAAGAAATAGAAGGATATGCTGATAGTATTAGATGAAGAGGGGTAGGAGGAGGCTCGGGTGGAGCATAAGCACCACCATAGACAAGTTGAACTGAATGGCCTGTTTCTGTGCTGTAGACTCTATGTAGCCCAGCAGCAAGCACCAGCCCATTCTGAGAAAGATTTAGAGTTAGCATAAGGGGCACTGGATGAAATGCACAGCTTGAGTGAGGAGGAATAAGTGCAAGTGGTAGCTGAGAATCAGGAAGAAGTTGGTAAGGAGACCAGCTCCTGGCTACCCTCAGATTATGAGCTCTGGGATTGGTGTCATCCAGGACCTGCCAATAAAAGAAGGCTGCTTTCTAAATATCATCAATTTATAGAGTCCTTTGACAGTCTGTAAAGAAAACTGCAAAGTATGATGGTCACTTCGGAGGAGTCTATTTCTCATATCTGTGAAGCGATATTTGATTGCTTCACAGAGCGTAGTCCACCCTGGAACAGGTGGCATCTGCAGGGAAGTCCATTTAACCAAGGTCCCTAGTACAGCTAAGATTTCTCTCATAACTGGCATTACTAATGATATAGAGACTGTGCTCTGATATCTATGATTTGGTTCTGTCTGGGTTCATTATGCTGGTGAAACATCTGGATAGGACTCTGACCCGAAAGATCCGCTTCCATGCAGATGACGGGACATGCTGAAGGAATTCCCAGCACCAGGGGTACGGCAAAAGTAGGCATGGAAGAGGGACCATTCATGCCACCCAGGCAGCCCATTCAAATAACCCACACACAGCCAGAAAGTGAACAGGCCCAGACAGCCACCACAGTAGGAGGGGTTATGCCTGCAGTTACAGGAACATCTTCTAACCTGTTGAAAGAAATAACAAGCTACACTGTCCCAGGCAAACCTTGGGGACATCCAGCAGTCAGTCACTTCACTTGGTTCTCTACTAAACATTGACACATTTGCTGGCTATGATGGTGCTCCAGTGGACATGGCAACTCCTAGTCTCAGTCTCTTTGTCCCCTTCATCCTTAACAGCTGCCTGACCCTCCTTTTTGCCCTGCTGCATGGTGAGTTCTCTTCTGATAGCCATTTACTGAATGCAGCGCAATATTTTATAATTTTGGAGACCTGTTCAGAACTGTACAGCTGCATGCTCCCCCAAACCGATCCAGATAGCTAAATCTTTACATAGTATTTACAGAAGCAGGCCATTCAGCCCAACAGGTCTATCAACATAGGGCAGTTTGAGCAGTCCTACTGTCGGCTCTATTTGTGCAGCCATGAGCATCATTATATTTTATTTCTGCTGCAGTTATTGGATTCTATGCTGATGCCTTCAGCCACAGCTCGATAGGGTATCCCTGATTGCTAAGCAACCACCTGGATCGAAACTGCCTTGAAATAATGGTGAAATTGTAAACTGCTAAAGAATAATTGCATTGTAGCAGCTTCCACACTACCTGGCATCTATCTACATGATGCTCAATACATCGTGCACGCTGTTGGATTGAAGGTCTTTCCTATTTACAAACGCCATTGTAAGGGTGCAAGAAGTCCATATGGTCACATCTATTGATGAAGCCTTGCACCTTTGGAATACAGCCACTGTAAGAGGTGAAACAGCCACTTTTATGTTGATGTAATAGCCTTATTGTTGATGGCTTGCATCTAGACTAAGGTAGTGCCTAGCAATTGCGATTGACATCACTGCAAGTGGCCGAATGGCTATACTTGAAGTTCAGGCATTGACTTCACTGAAGTGGCGAAAGGAGCTAGGGTAACATTCGAAGTTCAAGGCAATGTGTGACTTCGTGCCTATGGTCAGGGCTATCCTTATAGTGAAAGGAGTAGGCTTTCAGCATCGAGCCTGTTCTGCCATTCAAAGAGATCATGGCTGATCTGTGACCTAGCCCCATATCCCTTAATACCTTTGGTTAACAAAAATCTATCAATCTCAGATTTAAAGTTAACAATTAACCTTGAGTTTCAATACATCCCCACCAGGTCTATTAAAATGCTACCAACAAATCAGCTAGCTCAATCAAAGAAGCCTGGTGCGGAAAATAGAAATAAAAATACTAGTCCAGTTCGGAGTGCTCTTATAAAGTTAGGATTAGTAGCTGGGTTAAAGATGAGAGAATGTCTGCTGATACAATTCTCTCTGCTATAATTGAAGCAGCCTTTATCAATTAGATTCTAATGTGAATGTTAACCTCTCAAAACACTGTAATTAAAAAAAAAACAGAACATTAGCAGAAACATGGCTTGTTAGAAACATGAACTATTATGCAGAAGAGTAGGCATTCAAGACTATAACAGGTAAATAACAGAAAAGAGCACACACTGGGCATGTCACAGAACTATGGATAATGTCAGCATAAGGTATGACCTGCTAAAAGATCAGCAAACAGCAGATGATAGAATAAAGCCTGTTAATTTAAGCAGAATTATCTACATGACTTAGTGGTTTAGAATGCAAATGTATCAGTGTGCACAACATTTAGTGCTCCACCCACGAGCACTAATATATTTTCTGTAAAATACAACCTTGAACTTTCCTATGTTCATTTGTACCAATTACTTTCCCACAATTTTGAAACTTCAGAGTCAGATGTATATTGTGTTATACCACTCCTGAAATCACACACCCTTTGCTATTCAACAACAATTGGATCGTCAGCTATGCAATCAACTTATATAATACTCTGGTATAATCCTTTCACAAACAGAAACAACTATTGAGTATACAAGCAATAGTTGATCGAGGATCAAATAAAGTTTATGCAGTTTCCTGTTAATTTGGAGCTTGTAGAATTATGTACACATGATCCCTGATTTTCCAAGATTCCAGCAGTGGCATGACCTCAAACACCCGATTTGCAGGGCAACTAATTTTGTGCAGTTCAATTTTGGGGCTTGCAAGGAGGCTATGATTAAGGCAAGTGCAAAGCTCATTTATTCAAAACTTTATGCAAATCAAGTTCCTCACTGAATGTCACAACTCCAGGCAAGACTCCACACCCAGCACAAACCATATCCTTATAAAATGGATGCAAGAAGAAAAATGGGCCTGGCCTGCTTTGATGTCTCTTAAAGCAAGGTTCTGTTATTTCAACAAATGTTGAAGTTTAATTTTTTTGAAGTGAGCATTTCTCTCCTTGTGCATTGAATATCTTGACTTCTTTTATTTCTCTCTACTTTTTCCCTTTCCTTCATACCCCTGGTTTGCTAACATGATCCTCTCCAGAGGCTTGACAATTATGGCTGTGGTATTAGCTGCAGTTAACAAATTGGAAGAATTGGAATCCCATTGGCTGTTCCCATAGTGTTGCACAAATTGGAAAAAGAGGACAAATTCATGAGGGAACAACATTTTCAGGGCCAACAATAAACACCTCAGGCGATATATCCACTGTTGTTAATACCCAAAGACCCATGTTTACAGACTATGGCATTCCTACTTATAAATGTCACAGGAAACCTGTTTCCAGCACTTCCACTTCACTTCAGAGACAGAGGCCACACTATGCCACCTGCTGCAGGCTGAGTTCCAGACATATATTCTTAGATCTATCGTTAGCCACCTCCTCTTTCACATCTACATGCTACATGGCTACATCATCCGCAGATTTGGTGTCCACATGCACGCTGATGACACCCAGTTCTACGTCAGCACCACCTCTCTCCAACCCTCCACTGTCTCTGTGTTGTCAGACTGCTTGTCCAACATCCAATCTTCGATGAGCCATAGTTTCCTCCAGTTAAACATTGGGCAGACCGAAGCCATTGTCTTAAGCCCTTGCCACAAACTCCGCACCCTTGCCATCGATTCCATCCCCTACCCCAGACTCGTCTCAGGCTGAATTAGAATAGTCACAACCTCAGCACCCTATTCAACTCCAGGCTGAGCTTCCCCCCACTCCCTTCTCCCCGCCATTGGTGGCCATGCCTTCAGCCTCCTAGAACCAACGTTCTGGAATTAACTCCCTATATTTCTCTACCTCGCCACCTTCCTCTCCTTCTTTAAGACCCTCCTTAAAACCTACCTCTTTGACCAAGCTGTTGGTCACCCCTCCTAATATTTCCTTCCTTGGCTCAGCATCCATTTTTTTTGATTACATTATTGTGAAGGGCCTTATGACTTGTTTCTATGTTAACAACGCTATATAAAGGCAAGTTGTTGCTGTTGAAATTCTTTGTGACTGTGACCATGGTGCAATTATCTCTGCTGTTCCTCCTAGATCTCTTTGCAGTGTTCAAGGCAGTAGACCACATCATCCTCAAACACCACTCCTCCAATCTCCAGCTCAGTGGGACTGCCTCCACTTGGTTCCACTCTTACCTATCCGAGCATAGCCAGAGCATCTCCTGCAATGGCTTTTCTTCCTGCCGCAGCACCATTATTTCCAGAGTTTCCCAAGGATCTATCCTTGGCTCTCTGCCTCATCTATATGCTGCCCCATAGCAGCATCATCCACTGACATGGGGTCAGCTTCCATACGTGCACCACCTCTACCTCTGCACTACATCTCTCAGCCCTTCCACTTCCTCATTGCTGCCAGACTGCTTGTCCAACATCCAGTCTTGAATGAGCTGCAATATCCTCCAACTAAACACTGGGAAGACCAAAGCCATTGTCTTCGCCCCTCCCCAACAAAGTCCGTACCATCGCCACCAATTTCATTCCTGTGCCCAACCACTGTCTCAAACTGAACCAGACTGTTGACAAAGTCTGCATCCTATTTGACCCAAGCTGAGCTTCTGATCTTATATGCTCTCCATCGCAAAGACTGCCTACTCCCACCTCTGTAGCATTGCCAACTCTACTCTAAACTCCGCCTATCTGCTGCTGAAACCATCTTTGTCACACACAGACTCGATTATCCTAATGCTCTCCTAGCCGTTCATCAGTAGCCTGTCCTTGCTCTACTTGAGCCCATTTCCCAGACACTATGCAGTACAATAAAACACACTCGATGCACTTTTCCCAAGCACTAGCACAGGCATTGGCACCCCAGGAGGCATAGATCGCAAGTCAGACAGGCCTGCACCTGGTGAAACATACAGCACAAGTGAGAAGGAGCAGGTACTGGTGGTATTGACAGCCCAGGAGATGACTCGCTGGAGGTGCTGTCCTCTCCTCGCTCTGCTGAGTGGGACAGAAATGCGGACCTCTGGGGTCCGGCCATTAAAAGAAAAATGCTTGAGGCACAAGAGCGACTGTATGAGGTAACGGAAGATCTTGTGATTGGTGGTGTGGGAAACAAAAGGGTGGTGATTGGTCTGAATGGTGAAGGAGTGAGGAGAGGGACTGCGAACAGGTGCAGTGCAAGAGATGGGGAAGGAAGGAGATGTACTGAACATTCCTGATCTAGTGATGGGGAAGGGAGGAGATGTACTGAACGTTCCTGATCTAGTGATGGGGAAGGGAGGAGATGTACTGAACATTCCTGATCTAGTGATGGGGAAGGGAGGAGATGTACTGAACGTTCCTGATCTAGTGATGGGGAAGGGAGGAGATGTACTGAACATTCCTGATCTAGTGATGGGGAAGGGAGGAGATGTACTGAACGTTCCTGATCTAGTGATGGGGAAGGGAGGAGATGTACTGAACGTTCCTGATCTAGTGATGGGGAAGGGAGGAGATGTACTGAACGTTCCTGATCTAGTGATGGGGAAGGGAGGAGATGTACTGAACGTTCCTGATCTAGTGATGGGGAAGGGAGATGTACTGAACGTTCCTGATCTAGTGATGGGGAAGGGAGGAGATGTACTGAACGTTCCTGATCTAGTGATGGGGAAGGGAGGAGATGTACTGAACGTTCCTGATCTAGTGATGGGGAAGGGAGGAGATGTACTGAACATTCCTGATCTAGTGATGGGGAAGGGAGGAGATGTACTGAACATTCCTGATCTAGTGATGGGGAAGGGAGGAGATGTACTGAACGTTCCTGATCTAGTGATGCTATTGAATCTCTTGTGTTAATATATCCAGGGCCTTGGGGTGATGCTCCTGCTGCTAACTTCCTCTGCTACCTCCAATCAGGCTTTTGGACTTTATCTTACTACTTTGTGGGAACAGCATTTCCCTCCTGGCTCTCAATGTTGCAAGCAGCACCTCTAGGGAGGCATCAAAAAACCTGGAGGCAGGCTTATCCCTCTTTTCAGCCATCTCTAGAAACAGAGATTGCAGAAGCCAAAAGCAGGGTTTGGATTGAGTAGGTGCAACCTCGCTGTAAGAACTGCAGTCACCCTTTAAATAGTGTCCTGGGATTCCCGACGTAAACTGAGTGGTTTAGGTAGGCTGGTGGCCTGCTGCCGACGCAAATTGCCTGCCTGCCAGCCAGCCAGCCAATCAAATGTAAATGAGGCCCGGTTGTTAAAATCAGCTGGGCCTTGCGAGCTTTCAAATGTTCCAGTCCCCCACCCGCCCAGTTAAAATCGACCCCTCTGTTTCTCTGACACTGGCCCCTCCCTTCACCTCACCATAGGCAGCTGTGCCTTCAACAACCTAAGCTCTGGAATTCCTTCTCTCACCCTCTCCACTTTCTTCTCCATTAAGACCCTCTTTAAAAAAATAACCTCTACCACAGCTTTTGGTCACCCCTCCTACTATCTCCTTACATCATGCATTTGCTCCATCTCGTCATTGCTCTCACTTCCATGTATAAACATACTTAACTTCAGCATAGTGACAGCTCTTCTATAATCCAGACAGTTCCAACCAGGTGTCTGAATGACTAAACCCTGATTGTCTCCCTGACTCTTTGTAGGTTAGTGCCTCCACCCCTCTGTCAATGCTGGCGCCGCTGAGACATCAACAGCTCCTGCTGAGTGTAAATCGTTAAAATATTTAACTTCTCGCATGTAGGTTCACAATGTTTCAGCACTGCCCCTATCTACCCTGACTACAAAAGTATAACCTTGGCTGGTTATAGGGATTCCACAAGTATTAATAACAGAACAGAAAGACAGCTCTTACCTGAAGAATGTGCCAAATTCTCTGGGTTGCTCCCTGTTGTACGGTTAGAGCCGAGGTGTGAGTGACTGTTGTTTTCAGTTTTGCTCTTTAGCCCCGGATTGATTGCTCATAAGCCTCTTTGTGGATTTCCCTGTCTGCCAAACCTCCCAGGGCGGAATACGGAACACTCTCAATAAAGTATTTGGGTTCTATGTATGATCTTGTCTGGTGCATTGGATTTGAACTGACAAAGTTGTACAAACACACAACTATTCGCCACAGCAGTATTTCGTAAGGAGAAAAATGTGGGCGTGCCAAAGATGTACATATTAGGAAATTGCTAAGAATGCGCTCATAATATGTCAGTGAAAATTACGGGAAGATGCTGTAAAAATAATTGGATCTGTCTATTCTTCGCTGTAAAAGCAGGCTTTAGTTTCACTCTTGTTATCTACAATGATAAGTTTGGAGAATCAGTCTCTCCCTCCAACCCCTTGACCTAGTTCACAGAGGCACCCTATCTCTTTCATGTGCTCTTTACTGCAAGGGTGTGCAATATCAGCATAAGGGGGATAGCAGAAAGTCTCAACTGTGAACTTGCCCTGCAAAATGCAACGGAGAAAATGCGCTCACACCATCAATGATGGAGTTTTAGACACATAAAGCCCAGTCTTGGATGAAGTTGCAGCATTAAGTAGGAGCTGTAGATGGACCATACATAAAAAGAATATCAGTGAATGGAACACAGCCATTTCTCAGCCAGATCCCTTGGGATAGTAAATCACACGTTACAGCCTGATCTTGCACTTCTAGCGGCCGCCCAGAGGGACAAAAAGTACTCAGATTTTCGTACATTGACTATATCTGGCTAAGCCACTGCTTCCCCTCTACCTCCTCCCTCTTGGTCAGAGGGATACTCTTTCTCCTAGAGCCCCTCTCCAACCTCACCCAGTTCACAGATGAATTCTAAAGCCTCTTACTCCACCTGGTTCACAGAGGCACTCTATCTTTCTAAACCTCCCAATTCAAAGAGACACTCCTCTCTCTAACCCCTAAATCTATTAGAGTTTTTTGAGGGTATAACTACCAGGGTAGATAAGAGGGAACCAGTGGATGTAATATATTTGGATTTTCAAAAGGCATTCAATAAGGTGCCACACAAGAGGTTGTTAAACAAGATTGGGGCTCATGGGATTGGGGGTAATATATTAGCATGGATTGAGGATTGGTTAACAGACAGAAAACAGGATGTAGGAACAAACGGATCATTTTCGGGTTGGCAGGATGTAACTAGTGGGGTGCCGCAAGGATCGGTTCTTGGGCCTCAGCTATTTACAATATATAGCAATGGCTTAGATGAGGGGACCGAGTGTAATGTATCCAAGTTTGCTGACAATACAAAACTAGGTGGGAAAGTAAGCTGTGAGGAGGACGCAAAGAGGCTGCAAAGGGATATAGACAGGTTAAGTGAGTGGACGAGAAGGTGGCAGATGGAGTACAATGTGGGGAAATATGAAATTATCCACTTTCATAGGAAGAATAGAAAAGCAGAATATTTTTTTAAAGGTGAGAGACCAAGAAAAGTTTCTATTCAGAGGGATTTGGGTGTCCTTGTACACAAATCACAGAAAGTTAACATGCAGGTACAGCAAGCAATTAGGAAGGCAAATGGTATGTTAGCCTTTATTGCAAGCGGCTGGAGTATAAGAGTAAGGAGGTCTTGCTGCAATTATATATGGATCTGGTAAAACTACATCGGGAATATTGTGTACAGTTTTGGTGGTCTTACCTAAGGAAGGATATACTTGCCTTGGAGGGGGTGCAACAAAGGTTCACTAGATTGATTCCTGGGATGAGAGGGTTGTCCTCTGAGGAGAGATTGAGTAAAATGGGCCCGTACTCTTTGGAGTTTAGAAGAATGAGAGGTGATCTCATTGAAACGTGTAAAATTCTTAGAAGGCTTGACAGTGTAGATGCTTCCCCTAGCTGGAGAGTCTAGATCTAGGGATCATAGTCTCAAGATAAGAGGTCAGCCATTTAGGACTGAGATGAGGAAAAATTTCTTCACTCAGAGGGTTGTGAATATTTGGAATTCTCTACCCCAGAGGGCTGTCATTGAGTATATTCGAGATTGATAGATGCGGTTTCTTTTTTTTTATTCTTTCATGGATGTGAGCGTTATTGGCAAGACCAGCATTTATTACCCATCCCTAATTACCCTTGGAAGGTGGTGGTGAGCCACCTTCTTTAACCGCTGCAGTCCGTGTGGTGAAGGGACTCCCACAGTGCTGTTAGGGAGTTCCAGGATTTTGACCTAGCAACGATGAAGGAACGGTGATATATTTCCAAGTCGGGATGGTGTGTGACTTGGAGGGGAACTTGCAGATGGTGGTGTTCCCATGTGCCTGCTGCCCTTGTCCTTCTACATCATCCTTTCCAGTGCTAAAATAGTTTCTTTGATCAATACTGCCATCCTCACCCCTCCTTTCTTTCCTTCTCTATCTCTCCTGAATACCTTGTAGCCAGGAATATTAAGTACCCAATTCTCCCCTTCTTTGAGCTAGGTCTCTGTTATTGTCACTATATCATAGTCCCATGTGGTGACTTGAGCCCGCAGCTCACCAACCTTATTTACCACGCTACGTGCACTCTAAACTCATCTTAGGTTGCCTCGCATTTGCCTCCTGTCTGATCCCTCCTATTTCTGAACTATTCTTTACTCTAGTGCTACTTGTTCCCTCCCTTTCCTCTGTTCACCCTGTTTCTCCTCTCTAATGTTTCATCCTGGTGCCCATCCCCCTGCCAAATTAGTTTAAACCCTCCTCCACTGTATTGCTACATATTTCAACATACTGTGTATTTCCAGCATGTTCTGGTTTTATGTCAGATTTTCACCACTTGCAACTATTTTCTAGTTTTTGGCTTTGTAATGCACTTGCAGGAACGTACTATTTTGAACAGTGCAATTCCTGTGAGATAGATGTAATTAGAGTGAATGCACGGTTGGTGGACCAATCAGAATCCACTAACAGTAATGCTGCTGTTAAAACGTTAAACTAGCTACTTAACTAGTCTAAAAATAGCTTGTGAATCCAGTTGTGGAATACACAATAGTGTGCGGTAATGGAGCTGAAGAAGAAGCAAACAACAGCTCCTGCAGGTTTTTGTGGACAGCACGATGAACAGCAAAACATCTTCTGCAGAGTACAAGGGCACACCACAAATAGTTAAGTGGTATGTCAGGTACAAAAGAAAATAACAGAAATGGTCAATTCACTGTTGCAAATTTGCTGCATATGGCAGGAAGTGCACATTTAGGCCCTCACCTGCCTGGGTCAAGGGCTTGAGATACTGCCCGAAACACGCCGATAAAAATAAAAAAGAAAGACTTGCATTTATATCGCACCTTTCACAACCTCAGGACATCCCAAAGCACTTTACAGCCAGTGAAATACTTTTGAAGTATTGTCACTGTTGAAATGTAGGAATCATGGCAGCCAATTAGTGCACAGCAAGGTCCCACAAACAGCAATATGATAAAGACAAGATAATCTGTTTTTTAGTGATGTTAGTTGAGAAATAAATATTGACCAGGCCACTGGGGGAGCTCCCCTTCTCTTCAAAATAGTGCCATGGGATCTTTTACATTCATCTGATAGACGTGGCCTTGCTTTAACGTCTCATCCCAAAGACAGCATCTCCAACAGTGCAGCACTCCCTCAGTACTTACATTGGAGTATCAGCCTTGATTTTGTGATCAAGTCTCTGGAGTGGGACAAGAGTATTACAAAAGTATTACACTATCTTCTGATTCAGAGGCAAGAGTGCTAACACTGAGCCATGGCTGATTCCTTAAATGGTGAGTGGCAGGAACTGAGTGTCGATACGGTGAGTATCACACTGCCGTGATTTTAATCCCCTGCAGACATTGATTTTGTCGGGCGTGGGGGATTACAATTGGGGCTTTAATGTCCTAGCAAAGCAAATCACTTAATTGCATATGTTGCAAGTTGTAACATACCAAACATGGAAGTTGGATGTGCTGCAAGAGAGCTGAGGTCTTTTACTTCTGAGCCTGCTCCCATCCCATCCCCATTTCTATAGCAATAGATCTGCTTTTGGAAAGGCTGATTTGATATAATTTTGATTGGTAACTTATCGTAGAGCCTAATAGAACTAGCCTGGAATTTGAAAAGTTTTCCCTCATTCTTCTCCCAATGTGGAGCGGAGCTATCTGCTTTGCTGCCTCTATATATTTGTCTGCCTAGCTGTTAAAGATATGAAAATAATGTGATAGCTGGATGCTGAAGTCTAGAAATTACTGTGGGCAATATTAGTAGATAAACATTCAATGCATTCTTATGACTTTTCTCTGCCTTCTATTTTAATGCAGCATTAACTCATTTGCCTTAAATGGGTTGATTTTCCATTAACATAGCAAACAAATGTCATATGAATGTGTCAAGCAATCACCCACTAATATCAGCAACAGTAATTTCTAGCCTATAGTTTCCAGCCAAAACATATGTCACCATTAGGTTCAGTAATGTCTAGCCTGAGAAAAAAAGTAATACTCTTGCCAGTAAGTAAGAATGTACTGTGTATCGAAATAGAAGTATTTATTTGATTTACGTTAGTTTGCTTAGTTCTAAATGGAGTGAACACAGCTGATTCAAGCCTACTTACGTGTGTTGTTCAGATTGCTTGCAGAAGGAAGTAATATATTGACTTTGACTTATGCTGCTCTGACTGCAGATAACCTGCTTTCCTTTGTCCTAATAAACTGTCTTTTTAACAGTTGTGTCCAGCACTCCATCTGAATTTGGTGACAAAGAAGGAGGCTATGTTGTTCTGAAAAGAGAGAGTAGATAGAGATTCTGAGGATTCCCATTATAACTGAACATAAAAGTACAGGGCCCTGACAGTATGAAGGTATAAATACTGTACTACTGTTATATAGTATAGTAAAGCTTGATAAACTGATGCAAACAGTTTACATTGGGAACCTTTTGCATAATCACGAAGCATTTAAAAGTTGCAGACCTGTTGTTTTTCGAACAGGTATGCCCGTAAGGACTCTGACCTTATTGTTTATAGAAATTTAGCTTGTACTTGACAAACACAGCTAGAAAGATAGTCAAGGAATGAAATAGGCAATAGACCTTGGGACATTGCATTTTGTGTAGAGCCTAACAGGAGTGTTCCATAAACTTTGTTCAAAGTTCTGAGAATAAAACAACAGGCCAGAGATAACAGGTATCACCTGCCTATCACCAACACAGTATAAACAGCTCCAGTAGTTAAACAGAGAACAATGGGAATGATTACAAGGCAGAAAACAGTAATTAACATTTGTGCTCACAGTTTATAACCATCATCTGAACCCCAAAGTGAGATTATAGGGGTGATTTCACAATCCGTGCTCACAACGGGGAGTGGTACTGGCAGGGAGCATAGATCGGGAATCATGACTCTACGGCCGATGATGTTCTATCTGTTAAATTTAATGGATGGAATAAATTGGACTGCGCAACTGCAATTTCCTGATCTGCACAATCAGCGAGCACCACTCCATGCTGGGAGCACCAATTGTGGAATCATCCCTTATAGCATTTAAATTATAATAAATACATGAATACTTGCATCTTTTTGGGGAGTTTCATATCATCAATCTGTCTCATTATTTATTTTTGAAGTGCAGTGGCTGCTGTTATGTAGGCAGTGACTCTGGAACAACAATGTCCCACAAACAGCAATGAGATGAATGGCCAATTGATCTGTTCTTTCTTTAATTTGTTTTTTTATGTTGATTGAGGGAGTAATGATGGTCAAGACTAAGGGAGAATTCCTTGCTCTTTCTTTGAATAGCACCACCTGAAGACAGGGGTCACCTCAGTTCAACATTTTATCGAAAAAAACACCTCCATTTCTTGTTGAAATCAGCATTCTGGGATCTGCTCTGTATGTTAGTATTTGCTGACAAAATCAGCACTGACTGGGCCCCTCTCCCCTCAGCACTTCTTCAATCAGAGCCTCCTTGCTAATGGAAGTAATTCTGGCCTTGCCTACAGTGGGGGAATTCTTACAAGAACAGTATGCAGTGTCTGGAATTGCTTTCATTAGCAGCGGCATTCAGAAAGGAATGGTGCTCACGGGAGGGAGAAGGGAGGAAATGGATGACAATGAAGGGGTAGAATGAATAGAGATGTAGGAGAAAGAGAAATGGACGTCAATGAAAGGGAAAGGTAAGAGGTGTAACAGATTTGGACGTGACACCAAGGGCTCGATTTTACCGTCGGGTTTCCTGTGGGTTTCCAGCGGGGGGGCCCCGAAAATCCCGATATCCAGTCACGTGACGGGATCGCGCCGAGATCCCGGCCACTTCCGGGTGCCGCGCTGATGTGCGGGGCTGCGTGCACAGACCCCGCTGGTGGGAATCCCGCAGGCAATTAAAGCCAGCGGGGTTCCACTTGAGTGTACTTACCTTGCTTGTTGAGGTCATTAAATGAGCTGAATCAGCTGTCAAAACAGGAAGTGTGGGATTTTAGCTTCAACGCAGTGTGTTTCACACACTGGGGGAAACAGTCTCCCTTCAACCGGTCGTGTTCCAGCCAGCAGCCTGTGGCAGCTGCCAAGGTGCACTCCACAGCGGGTGGGAGAGCCCTCACCCACGCAGGAGGCCACCGCGTCACGTAGGGCAACCCCTGCCCTCCACCACCCCCCGCCAAGCCAGAGGACAGACCGACGTGAAACCGCAGCCCCAGTCCGAGGACCCACCCACCTACCCTGCACAACCCCTCAGACCAACACCTGCCAGATGGGTAGTGCGTTGACATCCTCGGAGGACGAACAGCATGACCAGCCCCAACAGCCTCGCAGTCCACGCCGTCCGCCTCGGAGACGTGGAGCCCCCCAACACGGTGCTGTGGCACACCCACCTGCACAGCAGGAGGGAGGGCAACCGCAGAGAGAGATGCGTCGCAGGAGGCACTACCCTCCGCACAGGGTGTACAGACCGAGGCTCAGCTTCATGGACCTCTCCGAGGAGCAGTGCATACGTCGGCTCAGAGTCAATCGCCAGGTAGTCGCCGACATCTGCAGCCTCCTTAACGACGAGCTGCTCCCTGATGGACCAAGCAGCATCTTCTTACCTGTCGCCATCAAAGTCACCACTGCCCTCAACTTCTTCGCCTCCGGATCCTTCCAGGGTGCCACCGGGGACATCACCGGGGTCTGTCAGTCGTCTGCACACAAGTGCATAAGGCAGGTCACCGATGGGTTGTTCCGCAGGGCCTCGCACTACATCAACTTCGCCATGGACGAGCGCAGCCAGATGGAGAGGGCGGTTGGATTCCATGCCATGGCTGGCATCCCACGGGTACATGGTGTAATCGACTGCACCCACATCGCAATACGGGCACCTCCGCATGAGCCAGGGCTGTTCATCAACAGGAAGGGGTATCACTCCATGAACGCCCAGCTCATCTGTGACCACCGCCAGAGATTCCTACACGTGTGCGCCAGATACCCCGGCAGCTGACACGATGCCTTCGTCCTCAGGGAGTCCACCGTCCCGCCCATCCTCCAGGCACCCAACGCCGGCAACGGCTGGCTTCTCGGCAACAAGGGGTATCCCCTACACACGTGGCTCATGACGCCTCTGAGGAACCCCATCACCGAGCCGGAGCGTCGGTACAATGACAGCTACACTGCTACCAGGTCTACAATTGAGCAGACCATAGGGCTGCTCAAGATGCGCTTCAGGTGCCTTGATCGTTCTGGGGGAGCGCTCCAATACACACCATTCAGAGTGGGACGAATCATAGTTGTCTGCTGTGCCCTGCATAACATGGCACTACAGAGAGGGGTGCCGCTGGAGGAGGCCCAATCCACACCCGCCACCCACATTGAGGACGGCGATGAGGAGGAGGAGGAGGAGGACGCGGACGCGCCAGAGGATGGTGGACGACCCATGCGCCGAACCACGACTCACCGGGATGCTCGCCGGGCCAGGGAGGCACTCATACGTCAACGGTTCTCCTAGAGTCAGACAGTGCGAGGCGCTCGCATCTCCTCACCTGCACATGTGAGCGGCCATACCAGCCCCCTCCACTGAAGACTGTTGCCAGTACTCCTGCACCCACAGCAGTGTGCCCAATGGGCGGCAGCAGGTGTTCGCCGACATGATGGGCTGCACGGAACGCACCTATTGCACAGGCCGCGGAAGAATGGACGAGAGGTGGCAGGAGTGGTGAGAATATAGTATTTAATATGTACAATGTGAGATAATATAAACAAAAAGTGTGCAAATTAATAGACACCCTGGTGCATTCCCTTTGTGCTTATAACGCCTTTGGATTTCTTTAGCGGGTACCCCTACGTGGTGCTACCCCTGTGGCTCCAGCAGAGGTAGTGGCAGGTTGCTCCTGTTCTCGCCCTGACCGGGTAGATGCTTTGGGCGGACGGCCCCTGGGTTTCGGTGCCCGTGAGGGCACCTCCACAGACTGCTCCTCCTGCACCGGGGCAGGGGCAGACTCGGCCACCTGGAAAGGAGGCACCATTGCGGGTACTGGTTGAGAGGGGGGCAACGGGTGGGACGTGGGGGCGCCTTGAGAAGAGTCCCCGCTTCCATGTCCCCGGTCACCATCATCCCTCTCGTGGCCTCGGCCCACATCACCCCTTCCACCCTGCTGGATGGCAGTTTGGATGGCATGTGTGAGGCCTTGCAAGGCCACCCCTAGTGTATCCGTCAGCCTGTTTATGGCGGCGGAATGTTGCTCACCCTGAATCCGTACAGACGTTGTCAGGGCATGCACGGACTCGATGTGGAGCTGTGCGTGACGCTCGAGGGAGGCCAGCCTGTCCTCCAACGTAGACACTCCCGCACCTACCCGCGACACTGTGTCGCCGGTACCCTCCTGTACCTGCGCCACCAATGCCCTCATGCAGGAGTTGGACTCCTCCATCGCCTGCGCAATTGTGGACAATGCGCGCGGCACCTCTCCCAGTACCTCAGCAATTAGCTGGTGCCCCTCGACGGCTCTCCTTTTCACTGGTGGCCCCCTGGGTTCAGCATCTGGGTCCGGCTGAGCAGAGCCTGGAGATGAGTGCTCCCACCGACATGGTCCCTCCGCGGCTGCCCCTGCCACCAGGGTCTGCTCATGCTCACTCGTGCGCGGTGAATCACCAAGTGCTACCCCAACTAGTTGGCGAGGGGGACCCACCGAGGTGCGTGTCTCTGCGCTGGTGGATGGTTGGCTCAGATGTGACGATGCACCCTCAGAGACCGCCATGTCCTCTGAGGAATCGCCCTCCTCAATCGCAGCGCTCGCAGACGGCCCTGCAAGAGAACAGAGGGCACCATGAGGCATGTGCACCAACGTTACGGTGCGCCTGATGGCAGGTGATGATACGGTCACTCGCGATCATGGGTGTTGAGTGTCAGCTTTCCCTTACCGGCCGTTTCTGCAGCGACAGACTCGCCATCAGCGACCGACAGGCAATGTGGCGTGCGGGCGAGGTCGAGCGCCTCCACCTCTGCGTCTGTGAGGTCTACCACGTGCGGCAGCCCACCTCCGGTGCGTGCCCTTTCCCTGTTGTTCTTGATTCTCTTCTCCTGTCAAGGCAAAACACAGATGTGTGAGTGGGTGCGTCTTGCATAGTGAGATTCATCGAGCATCGGTGTGGGTGGGTTGAGCGTGGGGCAGATGGATGGGAGGATGCGTGTGCCACATGCCCATCCCATTGCATAGGGATTGGGGTGTGTGGTAGTGTTCGGGTGGGGACAGGGACGGTGGGTACTTGCGGGCACGGCGAGGATGGTGAGTGAGTGGCTGTGAGGATTGCTGCGGGAGCGCTGTGGTAGCTCTGCAGGAGGGGTTGTGATCTGTTTGGCGTGATGGTGGGGACGGGTTGTGGGAGGGTGCGTTGGTGTACTCACCTTGCCGGACCTAGTGAGGTCATTGAAGCGCTTGCGGCACTGCTCCCATGTCCTTGGGGTGTTGGCCCTGCTGCTGACCTCTGCCGCCACCTCTGCCCATGCCTTCCTGGTGGCGGCGGCAGGGCACTTGCGTCCATCCGCAGGGAAGAGCGTGTCCCTCCTCCTCCTCACGCCCTCCAGCATCAGCTGCAGCGCAAGGTCTGAAAAACATGGCGCAGCCTTTCCCCTCGGGTGAGCCATCATCTGTAGCCTACTGATTGCAGCAGGAGGGGCTTTGGGAGACTGCCCCTTTAAGTGGAGCTCCTACATCGCGTCGACGGTACTGCGCATGCGCAGCCCGCCGGCACGCAGCTGGGGAGCGGAGAACCCGGAAGCAGGGCTTAAGCAGTTCAATTATCCCGCGATCGCGCGGGGGACGCACGCAATTAGCCGTCCGCGTTTTCCATGCTCCCGGAGGACCACCCACTGGGAACCCGCAGGCCTGCTAAAATCGAGCCCCAAATGTCTTATTTATTAATAGTTAAATCAAACATGTAAATGTATAAAATATTAGACAACAAAGATCAAAACAATATTACCCCACTTGACCTCTGGCAGAGTTCATAATTAAGTTGGCGACATGGTCGTTTCAAGTTTTCCGACAGTGAGGTAATCATTTTATCGTCAGGTATTCTTCTGACAGCTGTGTCACTTCAGACAGCTTAATGTACTTCTGACAGCTGGGTGGCCTTCACTGATTCCTCTGCCCCGTGCTCAAAAGACATTGGGTTTTCATGTCCCTCCTGGCATGAACCTCAAGCCATATATGCAGTTGTTATTCATAAGGCCCTTATAGATTAACAAAGTTGTTTTTCAAAGAATTCAAGATAGTCAGCTTGTTTTAACATTGCTCATCTAACCACAAGATCCTTTGCAATCATGTTTTTCAAGGAGGCCAGTTTGTTTGACTGCACTCATCTAGCTATCTCGACGTTGTCCTGTTCTTATTGCTATCTTTGGATTATTGTTCCACTTTTTGGGTCATTGTTCCTCTTTTACCACATAGCTACCTTGCCTCACAATGAGAGTAACAAGGATCAGTCACTAGTCAAAGGTTAACAGTTTACAATTCAGCAAAATAAGCCACACACTCAGCACAGCCTGCAGGACGTGATGGTTAGTAGCATTAAGAAAAAGATGTCAATTTTTCCCTGTTTCCAATATTCTTACAAGAAAAAGGAAATGGATATCAATGAAGGAGAGAATGAAGGGAGAATGGCTGGGACGGTGCTTTTGTGGGAAATGAGGGGAAAAACTGGGAGGAGCACAACTGGCTGAGGAAGGAAGCAAGAGAAAGCATTAACAGAGAGGGATTGAGGAGGGAGAGTGCGAGAATTAACTGGGAGTGGGCAAACAGTGCCAGCTTGAACTGAGGGTAAGAATTCCAACTTGAATTAAGGGAGGGAAGGGTGCCAGCTTGAATCAGGAGTAGGGTTGCCAACTCTGGTTGGACATATTCTGGGAGGCTTCATGATATGACCTCACGCCTCCAACCATCCCACCCCCACGCTCTCGCATTGGTCGCCCGACACATCCATCCTCATGACACACCACCTTCCATGCCAAATGGAAAGCAAACAGACTCTCCGTCACCTGATTGGATGATTCTTGACTGTCAGTCAAACATATGGTCCTATTTCATATGCCCACATGATTCTTCTGCCGGGAGATTAATCTTTAAGCCCTGGAGACTCCAAGACAATTGATGAGGGTTGGCAATCCTAAAGAGGAATGAAAAACAGAACCAGCTTGAACTGGGTTGTAGGAGGCGTGCCAGGTTGAATTGAGGGGAGGGTAGAATAAAGCCAGATTGAAGTGAGGATGGACATTCAAAAAAGTGCCAGTATGAACTGGGAGGGTTAGAGGAAGAGAGACTTTTATTGCAAATGAATGGGGAGTTGGATCGGGTCCAGAGAGAGTAGAGTGCCTCTATAAACTGAGGCAAAGAGGTCCGATGTGGTAGTGTGACTATTGAGGTAAATTTGGGGATGGCAATGGTCTAGTTGGTATGTTAAAAAGCTAAATGTCACTTAGTTTTTGCACTGTTTAGATTAAAAATTTATCAATTGTGAAGCATAAAAGTACTTAAAATTAATCACAATACATCAGTTTGAATGTAAAAATTCAAATTTTTCTGAGGAAGTATGCCCTTGCACCATCCTCTTCATCCACTTACATTTCTTTTTCCTCCAGTTTAAGTTAAAATGGGCCAGATTTTGCTGCCAAAATAACAGTGAGGTTAATGGCGTTCACCGTTATTTATGCATAAATGGGACAGCAACTTCAAGCGAGGGGCAGATATGCGGTTAAATGCAAATGTCCAAAAGTTGATGTCTGAGTTGCCCCGCTCCTTCGTTAACTTCACAAGGACGGCATTTCGCTGTCTGCCTCATCATTGATATGTATTGAATGTTATGAAGTTGCTGTACTTGCGCGGTAGATATGAACTAAACCCACTGCAGATATTTAGGGCTAGTAGTTACAAGCATAAGTACCCTTTAAACGACGTAATAAGTGTTAATGACTGCCAATCAACGTCTTTGGCACTGAAAATAAACTATTATAAGTGTGAAGTCTCATTCCTTCAGGTTGTGAATTGTTTTAGGAGATTTTTTTGAAAACATTAGATTTTAAATGTTTACATTTTTTTTTCTTATTTTTCCTTTCTGTCTCTTTTCTCTCTCTCTTAATCCAATCGTTCTTTCCTCCTCTTTATTTCTCTTTCTGCATCTGATTTGACATTGAATTCACCCCCTTTAATTCACTCTCCTTCTCAGTCCTTCTGCTGTTTATTTCCCAATCTTTAAATCTCATTGGTTAGGGAGATACCCTGTTGGTTGTCCTGTTCACTCAGATCCCAGATGCCCTCTTTCCCTTACTGTGCCGTTATCAGCTCACACTTTCAACAACTTTGTAGACAAAAGTTTTTTGAGCTGAAAGGTGTAGAGGCAAGTCTAACTAATGGTAGATGCCATTAGATGCTCTGCTACAGCAAAATCTGGCCTATTACTTGTGTAACAACTTGTCTTCACATTATAGTCTTATAATCAGGACTATTCTTGTGTTGTTAGCTTTTTGTAGACTATGTCAGCTTTCCTGTGTTGATATGGATGCCTCCAGCAATGCTGTACTCCTTGACACCATATATACTGTGTCATTTATACTGTGATGTTCATTTAGCAGAGGCTGTATTCTGGGGCAGTTTGTCTTTTTTGCTGACAGATGATCAATGAACTCCATGC
>NW_027138750.1:0-35561 GCF_035084215.1 Heptranchias perlo
CACCATCCAGAGTTCCTGCTTGGCTACTACTGAATGTGTCCCGTCCTCCAGCCTTAAGTACCATCCATCGTTCCTTCTTGGAACACTCCGACCGGTTTCGCCATCTTGCGGCTCATCAGGGAGCTACAAACAAACAGACCAAGTCCTTAGTGCGTCACTTGCAAAAGTTAGGTTTTAAAATGGTGGGCAGAGGGGGGAAACGCCCTCCCTATGTTGTCTGCCTCTTGGTTCTGGCTCGCACCTCAGACTGTTGCTGTTGTCCAAATGAATGCACCTTGTGCTTTAGCTTTAGGCACCATCCAGAGTTCCTGCTTGGCTACTACTGAATGTGTCCCGTCCTCCAGCCTTAAGTACCATCCATCGTTCCTTCTTGGAACACTCCGACCGGTTTCGCCATCTTGCGGCTCATCAGGGAGCTACAAACAAACAGACCAAGTCCTTAGTGCGTCACTTGCAAAAGTTAGGTTTTAAAATGGTGGGCAGAGGGGGGAAACGCCCTCCCTATGTTGTCTGCCTCTTGGTTCTGGCTCGCACCTCAGACTGTTGCTGTTGTCCAAATGAATGCACCTTGTGCTTTAGCTTTAGGCACCATCCAGAGTTCCTGCTTGGCTACTACTGAATGTGTCCCGTCCTCCAGCCTTAAGTACCATCCATCGTTCCTTCTTGGAACACTCCGACCGGTTTCGCCATCTTGCGGCTCATCAGGGAGCTACAAACAAACAGACCAAGTCCTTAGTGCGTCACTTGCAAAAGTTAGGTTTTAAAATGGTGGGCAGAGGGGGGAAACGCCCTCCCTATGTTGTCTGCCTCTTGGTTCTGGCTCGCACCTCAGACTGTTGCTGTTGTCCAAATGAATGCACCTTGTGCTTTAGCTTTAGGCACCATCAAGAGTTCCTGCTTGGCTACTGCATTAGGGTTAGGGTTAGGGTTAGGGTTAGGGTTAGGGTTAGGGTTAGGGTTAGGGTTAGGGTTAGGGTTAGGGTTAGGTTTTAAAATGGTGGGCAGAGGGGGGAAACGCCCTCCCTATGTTGTCTGCCTCTTGGTTCTGGCCCGCACCTCAGACTGTTGCTGTTGTCCAAATGAATGCACCTTGTGCTTTAGCTTTAGGCACCATCCAGAGTTCCTGCTTGGCTACTACTGAATGTGTCCCGTCCTCCAGCCTTAAGTACCATCCATCGTTCCTTCTTGGAACACTCCGACCGGTTTCGCCGCCCTTGCGGCTCATCAGGGAGCTACAAACAAACAGACCAAGTCCTTAGTGCGTCACTTGCAAAAGTTAGGTTTTAAAATGGTGGGCAGAGGGGGGAAACGCCCTCCCTATGTTGTCTGCCTCTTGGTTCTGGCCCGCACCTCAGACTGTTGCTGTTGTCCAAATGAATGCACCTTGTGCTTTAGCTTTAGGCACCATCCAGAGTTCCTGCTTGGCTACTACTGAATGTGTCCCGTCCTCCAGCCTTAAGTACCATCCATCGTTCCTTCTTGGAACACTCCGACCGGTTTCGCCGCCCTTGCGGCTCATCAGGGAGCTACAAACAAACAGACCAAGTCCTTAGTGCGTCACTTGCAAAAGTTAGGTTTTAAAATGGTGGGCAGAGGGGGGAAACGCCCTCCCTATGTTGTCTGCCTCTTGGTTCTGGCCCGCACCTCAGACTGTTGCTGTTGTCCAAATGAATGCACCTTGTGCTTTAGCTTTAGGCACCATCCAGAGTTCCTGCTTGGCTACTACTGAATGTGTCCCGTCCTCCAGCCTTAAGTACCATCCATCGTTCCTTCTTGGAACACTCCGACCGGTTTCGCCGCCCTTGCGGCTCATCAGGGAGCTACAAACAAACAGACCAAGTCCTTAGTGCGTCACTTGCAAAAGTTAGGTTTTAAAATGGTGGGCAGAGGGGGGAAACGCCCTCCCTATGTTGTCTGCCTCTTGGTTCTGGCCCGCACCTCAGACTGTTGCTGTTGTCCAAATGAATGCACCTTGTGCTTTAGCTTTAGGCACCATCCAGAGTTCCTGCTTGGCTACTACTGAATGTGTCCCGTCCTCCAGCCTTAAGTACCATCCATCGTTCCTTCTTGGAACACTCCGACCGGTTTCGCCGCCCTTGCGGCTCATCAGGGAGCTACAAACAAACAGACCAAGTCCTTAGTGCGTCACTTGCAAAAGTTAGGTTTTAAAATGGTGGGCAGAGGGGGGAAACGCCCTCCCTATGTTGTCTGCCTCTTGGTTCTGGCCCGCACCTCAGACTGTTGCTGTTGTCCAAATGAATGCACCTTGTGCTTTAGCTTTAGGCACCATCCAGAGTTCCTGCTTGGCTACTACTGAATGTGTCCCGTCCTCCAGCCTTAAGTACCATCCATCGTTCCTTCTTGGAACACTCCGACCGGTTTCGCCGCCCTTGCGGCTCATCAGGGAGCTACAAACAAACAGACCAAGTCCTTAGTGCGTCACTTGCAAAAGTTAGGTTTTAAAATGGTGGGCAGAGGGGGGAAACGCCCTCCCTATGTTGTCTGCCTCTTGGTTCTGGCCCGCACCTCAGACTGTTGCTGTTGTCCAAATGAATGCACCTTGTGCTTTAGCTTTAGGCACCATCCAGAGTTCCTGCTTGGCTACTACTGAATGTGTCCCGTCCTCCAGCCTTAAGTACCATCCATCGTTCCTTCTTGGAACACTCCGACCGGTTTCGCCATCTTGCGGCTCATCAGGGAGCTACAAACAAACAGACCAAGTCCTTAGTGCGTCACTTGCAAAAGTTAGGTTTTAAAATGGTGGGCAGAGGGGGGAAACGCCCTCCCTATGTTGTCTGCCTCTTGGTTCTGGCTCGCACCTCAGACTGTTGCTGTTGTCCAAATGAATGCACCTTGTGCTTTAGCTTTAGGCACCATCAAGAGTTCCTGCTTGGCTACTGCATTAGGGTTAGGGTTAGGGTTAGGGTTAGGGTTAGGGTTAGGGTTAGGGTTAGGGTTAGGTTTTAAAATGGTGGGCAGAGGGGGGAAACGCCCTCCCTATGTTGTCTGCCTCTTGGTTCTGGCCCGCACCTCAGACTGTTGCTGTTGTCCAAATGAATGCACCTTGTGCTTTAGCTTTAGGCACCATCCAGAGTTCCTGCTTGGCTACTACTGAATGTGTCCCGTCCTCCAGCCTTAAGTACCATCCATCGTTCCTTCTTGGAACACTCCGACCGGTTTCGCCGCCCTTGCGGCTCATCAGGGAGCTACAAACAAACAGACCAAGTCCTTAGTGCGTCACTTGCAAAAGTTAGGTTTTAAAATGGTGGGCAGAGGGGGGAAACGCCCTCCCTATGTTGTCTGCCTCTTGGTTCTGGCCCGCACCTCAGACTGTTGCTGTTGTCCAAATGAATGCACCTTGTGCTTTAGCTTTAGGCACCATCCAGAGTTCCTGCTTGGCTACTACTGAATGTGTCCCGTCCTCCAGCCTTAAGTACCATCCATCGTTCCTTCTTGGAACACTCCGACCGGTTTCGCCGCCCTTGCGGCTCATCAGGGAGCTACAAACAAACAGACCAAGTCCTTAGTGCGTCACTTGCAAAAGTTAGGTTTTAAAATGGTGGGCAGAGGGGGGAAACGCCCTCCCTATGTTGTCTGCCTCTTGGTTCTGGCCCGCACCTCAGACTGTTGCTGTTGTCCAAATGAATGCACCTTGTGCTTTAGCTTTAGGCACCATCCAGAGTTCCTGCTTGGCTACTACTGAATGTGTCCCGTCCTCCAGCCTTAAGTACCATCCATCGTTCCTTCTTGGAACACTCCGACCGGTTTCGCCGCCCTTGCGGCTCATCAGGGAGCTACAAACAAACAGACCAAGTCCTTAGTGCGTCACTTGCAAAAGTTAGGTTTTAAAATGGTGGGCAGAGGGGGGAAACGCCCTCCCTATGTTGTCTGCCTCTTGGTTCTGGCCCGCACCTCAGACTGTTGCTGTTGTCCAAATGAATGCACCTTGTGCTTTAGCTTTAGGCACCATCCAGAGTTCCTGCTTGGCTACTACTGAATGTGTCCCGTCCTCCAGCCTTAAGTACCATCCATCGTTCCTTCTTGGAACACTCCGACCGGTTTCGCCGCCCTTGCGGCTCATCAGGGAGCTACAAACAAACAGACCAAGTCCTTAGTGCGTCACTTGCAAAAGTTAGGTTTTAAAATGGTGGGCAGAGGGGGGAAACGCCCTCCCTATGTTGTCTGCCTCTTGGTTCTGGCCCGCACCTCAGACTGTTGCTGTTGTCCAAATGAATGCACCTTGTGCTTTAGCTTTAGGCACCATCCAGAGTTCCTGCTTGGCTACTACTGAATGTGTCCCGTCCTCCAGCCTTAAGTACCATCCATCGTTCCTTCTTGGAACACTCCGACCGGTTTCGCCGCCCTTGCGGCTCATCAGGGAGCTACAAACAAACAGACCAAGTCCTTAGTGCGTCACTTGCAAAAGTTAGGTTTTAAAATGGTGGGCAGAGGGGGGAAACGCCCTCCCTATGTTGTCTGCCTCTTGGTTCTGGCCCGCACCTCAGACTGTTGCTGTTGTCCAAATGAATGCACCTTGTGCTTTAGCTTTAGGCACCATCCAGAGTTCCTGCTTGGCTACTACTGAATGTGTCCCGTCCTCCAGCCTTAAGTACCATCCATCGTTCCTTCTTGGAACACTCCGACCGGTTTCGCCGCCCTTGCGGCTCATCAGGGAGCTACAAACAAACAGACCAAGTCCTTAGTGCGTCACTTGCAAAAGTTAGGTTTTAAAATGGTGGGCAGAGGGGGGAAACGCCCTCCCTATGTTGTCTGCCTCTTGGTTCTGGCCCGCACCTCAGACTGTTGCTGTTGTCCAAATGAATGCACCTTGTGCTTTAGCTTTAGGCACCATCCAGAGTTCCTGCTTGGCTACTACTGAATGTGTCCCGTCCTCCAGCCTTAAGTACCATCCATCGTTCCTTCTTGGAACACTCCGACCGGTTTCGCCGCCCTTGCGGCTCATCAGGGAGCTACAAACAAACAGACCAAGTCCTTAGTGCGTCACTTGCAAAAGTTAGGTTTTAAAATGGTGGGCAGAGGGGGGAAACGCCCTCCCTATGTTGTCTGCCTCTTGGTTCTGGCCCGCACCTCAGACTGTTGCTGTTGTCCAAATGAATGCACCTTGTGCTTTAGCTTTAGGCACCATCCAGAGTTCCTGCTTGGCTACTACTGAATGTGTCCCGTCCTCCAGCCTTAAGTACCATCCATCGTTCCTTCTTGGAACACTCCGACCGGTTTCGCCGCCCTTGCGGCTCATCAGGGAGCTACAAACAAACAGACCAAGTCCTTAGTGCGTCACTTGCAAAAGTTAGGTTTTAAAATGGTGGGCAGAGGGGGGAAACGCCCTCCCTATGTTGTCTGCCTCTTGGTTCTGGCCCGCACCTCAGACTGTTGCTGTTGTCCAAATGAATGCACCTTGTGCTTTAGCTTTAGGCACCATCCAGAGTTCCTGCTTGGCTACTACTGAATGTGTCCCGTCCTCCAGCCTTAAGTACCATCCATCGTTCCTTCTTGGAACACTCCGACCGGTTTCGCCGCCCTTGCGGCTCATCAGGGAGCTACAAACAAACAGACCAAGTCCTTAGTGCGTCACTTGCAAAAGTTAGGTTTTAAAATGGTGGGCAGAGGGGGGAAACGCCCTCCCTATGTTGTCTGCCTCTTGGTTCTGGCCCGCACCTCAGACTGTTGCTGTTGTCCAAATGAATGCACCTTGTGCTTTAGCTTTAGGCACCATCCAGAGTTCCTGCTTGGCTACTACTGAATGTGTCCCGTCCTCCAGCCTTAAGTACCATCCATCGTTCCTTCTTGGAACACTCCGACCGGTTTCGCCGCCCTTGCGGCTCATCAGGGAGCTACAAACAAACAGACCAAGTCCTTAGTGCGTCACTTGCAAAAGTTAGGTTTTAAAATGGTGGGCAGAGGGGGGAAAACGCCCTCCCTATGTTGTCTGCCTCTTGGTTCTGGCCCGCACCTCAGACTGTTGCTGTTGTCCAAATGAATGCACCTTGTGCTTTAGCTTTAGGCACCATCCAGAGTTCCTGCTTGGCTACTACTGAATGTGTCCCGTCCTCCAGCCTTAAGTACCATCCATCGTTCCTTCTTGGAACACTCCGACCGGTTTCGCCGCCCTTGCGGCTCATCAGGGAGCTACAAACAAACAGACCAAGTCCTTAGTGCGTCACTTGCAAAAGTTAGGTTTTAAAATGGTGGGCAGAGGGGGGAAACGCCCTCCCTATGTTGTCTGCCTCTTGGTTCTGGCCCGCACCTCAGACTGTTGCTGTTGTCCAAATGAATGCACCTTGTGCTTTAGCTTTAGGCACCATCCAGAGTTCCTGCTTGGCTACTACTGAATGTGTCCCGTCCTCCAGCCTTAAGTACCATCCATCGTTCCTTCTTGGAACACTCCGACCGGTTTCGCCGCCCTTGCGGCTCATCAGGGAGCTACAAACAAACAGACCAAGTCCTTAGTGCGTCACTTGCAAAAGTTAGGTTTTAAAATGGTGGGCAGAGGGGGGAAACGCCCTCCCTATGTTGTCTGCCTCTTGGTTCTGGCCCGCACCTCAGACTGTTGCTGTTGTCCAAATGAATGCACCTTGTGCTTTAGCTTTAGGCACCATCCAGAGTTCCTGCTTGGCTACTACTGAATGTGTCCCGTCCTCCAGCCTTAAGTACCATCCATCGTTCCTTCTTGGAACACTCCGACCGGTTTCGCCGCCCTTGCGGCTCATCAGGGAGCTACAAACAAACAGACCAAGTCCTTAGTGCGTCACTTGCAAAAGTTAGGTTTTAAAATGGTGGGCAGAGGGGGGAAACGCCCTCCCTATGTTGTCTGCCTCTTGGTTCTGGCCCGCACCTCAGACTGTTGCTGTTGTCCAAATGAATGCACCTTGTGCTTTAGCTTTAGGCACCATCCAGAGTTCCTGCTTGGCTACTACTGAATGTGTCCCGTCCTCCAGCCTTAAGTACCATCCATCGTTCCTTCTTGGAACACTCCGACCGGTTTCGCCGCCCTTGCGGCTCATCAGGGAGCTACAAACAAACAGACCAAGTCCTTAGTGCGTCACTTGCAAAAGTTAGGTTTTAAAATGGTGGGCAGAGGGGGGAAACGCCCTCCCTATGTTGTCTGCCTCTTGGTTCTGGCCCGCACCTCAGACTGTTGCTGTTGTCCAAATGAATGCACCTTGTGCTTTAGCTTTAGGCACCATCCAGAGTTCCTGCTTGGCTACTACTGAATGTGTCCCGTCCTCCAGCCTTAAGTACCATCCATCGTTCCTTCTTGGAACACTCCGACCGGTTTCGCCGCCCTTGCGGCTCATCAGGGAGCTACAAACAAACAGACCAAGTCCTTAGTGCGTCACTTGCAAAAGTTAGGTTTTAAAATGGTGGGCAGAGGGGGGAAACGCCCTCCCTATGTTGTCTGCCTCTTGGTTCTGGCCCGCACCTCAGACTGTTGCTGTTGTCCAAATGAATGCACCTTGTGCTTTAGCTTTAGGCACCATCCAGAGTTCCTGCTTGGCTACTACTGAATGTGTCCCGTCCTCCAGCCTTAAGTACCATCCATCGTTCCTTCTTGGAACACTCCGACCGGTTTCGCCGCCCTTGCGGCTCATCAGGGAGCTACAAACAAACAGACCAAGTCCTTAGTGCGTCACTTGCAAAAGTTAGGTTTTAAAATGGTGGGCAGAGGGGGGAAACGCCCTCCCTATGTTGTCTGCCTCTTGGTTCTGGCCCGCACCTCAGACTGTTGCTGTTGTCCAAATGAATGCACCTTGTGCTTTAGCTTTAGGCACCATCCAGAGTTCCTGCTTGGCTACTACTGAATGTGTCCCGTCCTCCAGCCTTAAGTACCATCCATCGTTCCTTCTTGGAACACTCCGACCGGTTTCGCCGCCCTTGCGGCTCATCAGGGAGCTACAAACAAACAGACCAAGTCCTTAGTGCGTCACTTGCAAAAGTTAGGTTTTAAAATGGTGGGCAGAGGGGGGAAAACGCCCTCCCTATGTTGTCTGCCTCTTGGTTCTGGCCCGCACCTCAGACTGTTGCTGTTGTCCAAATGAATGCACCTTGTGCTTTAGCTTTAGGCACCATCCAGAGTTCCTGCTTGGCTACTACTGAATGTGTCCCGTCCTCCAGCCTTAAGTACCATCCATCGTTCCTTCTTGGAACACTCCGACCGGTTTCGCCGCCCTTGCGGCTCATCAGGGAGCTACAAACAAACAGACCAAGTCCTTAGTGCGTCACTTGCAAAAGTTAGGTTTTAAAATGGTGGGCAGAGGGGGGAAACGCCCTCCCTATGTTGTCTGCCTCTTGGTTCTGGCCCGCACCTCAGACTGTTGCTGTTGTCCAAATGAATGCACCTTGTGCTTTAGCTTTAGGCACCATCCAGAGTTCCTGCTTGGCTACTACTGAATGTGTCCCGTCCTCCAGCCTTAAGTACCATCCATCGTTCCTTCTTGGAACACTCCGACCGGTTTCGCCGCCCTTGCGGCTCATCAGGGAGCTACAAACAAACAGACCAAGTCCTTAGTGCGTCACTTGCAAAAGTTAGGTTTTAAAATGGTGGGCAGAGGGGGGAAACGCCCTCCCTATGTTGTCTGCCTCTTGGTTCTGGCCCGCACCTCAGACTGTTGCTGTTGTCCAAATGAATGCACCTTGTGCTTTAGCTTTAGGCACCATCCAGAGTTCCTGCTTGGCTACTACTGAATGTGTCCCGTCCTCCAGCCTTAAGTACCATCCATCGTTCCTTCTTGGAACACTCCGACCGGTTTCGCCGCCCTTGCGGCTCATCAGGGAGCTACAAACAAACAGACCAAGTCCTTAGTGCGTCACTTGCAAAAGTTAGGTTTTAAAATGGTGGGCAGAGGGGGGAAACGCCCTCCCTATGTTGTCTGCCTCTTGGTTCTGGCCCGCACCTCAGACTGTTGCTGTTGTCCAAATGAATGCACCTTGTGCTTTAGCTTTAGGCACCATCCAGAGTTCCTGCTTGGCTACTACTGAATGTGTCCTGTCCTGCAGCCTTAAGTACCATCCATCGTTCCTTCTTGGAACACTCCGACCGGTTTCGCCATCTTGCGGCTCATCAGGGAGCTATAAACAAACAGACCAAGTCCTTAGTGCGTCACTTGCAAAAGTTAGGTTTTAAAATGGTGGGCAGAGGGGGGAAACGCCCTCCCTATGTTGTCTGCCTCTTGGTTCTGGCCCGCACCTCAGACTGTTGCTGTTGTCCAAATGAATGCACCTTGTGCTTTAGCTTTAGGCACCATCCAGAGTTCCTGCTTGGCTACTACTGAATGTGTCCTGTCCTGCAGCGTTGCATTAGGGTTAGGGTTAGGATTAGGGTTAGGGTTAGGGTTACGCTGCGTTAGGGTTAGGGTTAGGGTTACGCTGCGTTAGGGTTAGGGTTAGGGTTAGGGTTAGGGTTAGGGTTAGGGTTAGGGTTAGGGTTAGGGTTAGGGTTAGGGTTAGGGTTAGGGTTAGGGTTAGGGTTAGGGTTAGGGTTAGGGTTAGGGTTAGGGTTAGGGTTAGGGTTAGGGTTAGGGTTAGGGTTAGGGTTAGGGTTAGGGTTAGGGTTAGGGTTAGCGTTAGCGTTAGCGTTAGGGTTAGGGTTAGGGTTAGGGTTAGGGTTAGGGTTAGGGTTAGGGTTAGGGTTAGGTTTTAAAATGGTGGGCAGAGGGGGGAAACGCCCTCCCTATGTTGTCTGCCTCTTGGTTCTGGCCCGCACCTCAGACTGTTGCTGTTGTCCAAATGAATGCACCTTATGCTTTAGCTTTAGGCACCATCCAGAGTTCCTGCTTGGCTACTACTGAATGTGTCCCGTCCTCCAGCCTTAAGTACCATCCATCGTTCCTTCTTGGAACACTCCGACCGGTTTCGCCATCTTACGGCTCATCAGGGAGCTACAAACAAACAGACCAAGTCCTTAGTGCGTCACTTGCAAAAGTTAGGTTTTAAAATGGTGGGCAGAGGGGGGAAACGCCCTCCCTATGTTGTCTGCCTCTTGGTTCTGGCCCGCACCTCAGACTGTTGCTGTTGTCCAAATGAATGCACCTTATGCTTTAGCTTTAGGCACCATCCAGAGTTCCTGCTTGGCTACTACTGAATGTGTCCCGTCCTCCAGCCTTAAGTACCATCCATCGTTCCTTCTTGGAACACTCCGACCGGTTTCGCCATCTTACGGCTCATCAGGGAGCTACAAACAAACAGACCAAGTCCTTAGTGCGTCACTTGCAAAAGTTAGGTTTTAAAATGGTGGGCAGAGGGGGGAAACGCCCTCCCTATGTTGTCTGCCTCTTGGTTCTGGCCCGCACCTCAGACTGTTGCTGTTGTCCAAATGAATGCACCTTATGCTTTAGCTTTAGGCACCATCCAGAGTTCCTGCTTGGCTACTACTGAATGTGTCCCGTCCTCCAGCCTTAAGTACCATCCATCGTTCCTTCTTGGAACACTCCGACCGGTTTCGCCATCTTACGGCTCATCAGGGAGCTACAAACAAACAGACCAAGTCCTTAGTGCGTCACTTGCAAAAGTTAGGTTTTAAAATGGTGGGCAGAGGGGGGAAACGCCCTCCCTATGTTGTCTGCCTCTTGGTTCTGGCCCGCACCTCAGACTGTTGCTGTTGTCCAAATGAATGCACCTTATGCTTTAGCTTTAGGCACCATCCAGAGTTCCTGCTTGGCTACTACTGAATGTGTCCCGTCCTCCAGCCTTAAGTACCATCCATCGTTCCTTCTTGGAACACTCCGACCGGTTTCGCCATCTTACGGCTCATCAGGGAGCTACAAACAAACAGACCAAGTCCTTAGTGCGTCACTTGCAAAAGTTAGGTTTTAAAATGGTGGGCAGAGGGGGGAAACGCCCTCCCTATGTTGTCTGCCTCTTGGTTCTGGCCCGCACCTCAGACTGTTGCTGTTGTCCAAATGAATGCACCTTATGCTTTAGCTTTAGGCACCATCCAGAGTTCCTGCTTGGCTACTACTGAATGTGTCCCGTCCTCCAGCCTTAAGTACCATCCATCGTTCCTTCTTGGAACACTCCGACCGGTTTCGCCATCTTACGGCTCATCAGGGAGCTACAAACAAACAGACCAAGTCCTTAGTGCGTCACTTGCAAAAGTTAGGTTTTAAAATGGTGGGCAGAGGGGGGAAACGCCCTCCCTATGTTGTCTGCCTCTTGGTTCTGGCCCGCACCTCAGACTGTTGCTGTTGTCCAAATGAATGCACCTTATGCTTTAGCTTTAGGCACCATCCAGAGTTCCTGCTTGGCTACTACTGAATGTGTCCCGTCCTCCAGCCTTAAGTACCATCCATCGTTCCTTCTTGGAACACTCCGACCGGTTTCGCCATCTTACGGCTCATCAGGGAGCTACAAACAAACAGACCAAGTCCTTAGTGCGTCACTTGCAAAAGTTAGGTTTTAAAATGGTGGGCAGAGGGGGGAAACGCCCTCCCTATGTTGTCTGCCTCTTGGTTCTGGCCCGCACCTCAGACTGTTGCTGTTGTCCAAATGAATGCACCTTATGCTTTAGCTTTAGGCACCATCCAGAGTTCCTGCTTGGCTACTACTGAATGTGTCCCGTCCTCCAGCCTTAAGTACCATCCATCGTTCCTTCTTGGAACACTCCGACCGGTTTCGCCATCTTACGGCTCATCAGGGAGCTACAAACAAACAGACCAAGTCCTTAGTGCGTCACTTGCAAAAGTTAGGTTTTAAAATGGTGGGCAGAGGGGGGAAACGCCCTCCCTATGTTGTCTGCCTCTTGGTTCTGGCCCGCACCTCAGACTGTTGCTGTTGTCCAAATGAATGCACCTTATGCTTTAGCTTTAGGCACCATCCAGAGTTCCTGCTTGGCTACTACTGAATGTGTCCCGTCCTCCAGCCTTAAGTACCATCCATCGTTCCTTCTTGGAACACTCCGACCGGTTTCGCCATCTTACGGCTCATCAGGGAGCTACAAACAAACAGACCAAGTCCTTAGTGCGTCACTTGCAAAAGTTAGGTTTTAAAATGGTGGGCAGAGGGGGGAAACGCCCTCCCTATGTTGTCTGCCTCTTGGTTCTGGCCCGCACCTCAGACTGTTGCTGTTGTCCAAATGAATGCACCTTATGCTTTAGCTTTAGGCACCATCCAGAGTTCCTGCTTGGCTACTACTGAATGTGTCCCGTCCTCCAGCCTTAAGTACCATCCATCGTTCCTTCTTGGAACACTCCGACCGGTTTCGCCATCTTACGGCTCATCAGGGAGCTACAAACAAACAGACCAAGTCCTTAGTGCGTCACTTGCAAAAGTTAGGTTTTAAAATGGTGGGCAGAGGGGGGAAACGCCCTCCCTATGTTGTCTGCCTCTTGGTTCTGGCCCGCACCTCAGACTGTTGCTGTTGTCCAAATGAATGCACCTTATGCTTTAGCTTTAGGCACCATCCAGAGTTCCTGCTTGGCTACTACTGAATGTGTCCCGTCCTCCAGCCTTAAGTACCATCCATCGTTCCTTCTTGGAACACTCCGACCGGTTTCGCCATCTTACGGCTCATCAGGGAGCTACAAACAAACAGACCAAGTCCTTAGTGCGTCACTTGCAAAAGTTAGGTTTTAAAATGGTGGGCAGAGGGGGGAAACGCCCTCCCTATGTTGTCTGCCTCTTGGTTCTGGCCCGCACCTCAGACTGTTGCTGTTGTCCAAATGAATGCACCTTATGCTTTAGCTTTAGGCACCATCCAGAGTTCCTGCTTGGCTACTACTGAATGTGTCCCGTCCTCCAGCCTTAAGTACCATCCATCGTTCCTTCTTGGAACACTCCGACCGGTTTCGCCATCTTACGGCTCATCAGGGAGCTACAAACAAACAGACCAAGTCCTTAGTGCGTCACTTGCAAAAGTTAGGTTTTAAAATGGTGGGCAGAGGGGGGAAACGCCCTCCCTATGTTGTCTGCCTCTTGGTTCTGGCCCGCACCTCAGACTGTTGCTGTTGTCCAAATGAATGCACCTTATGCTTTAGCTTTAGGCACCATCCAGAGTTCCTGCTTGGCTACTACTGAATGTGTCCCGTCCTCCAGCCTTAAGTACCATCCATCGTTCCTTCTTGGAACACTCCGACCGGTTTCGCCATCTTACGGCTCATCAGGGAGCTACAAACAAACAGACCAAGTCCTTAGTGCGTCACTTGCAAAAGTTAGGTTTTAAAATGGTGGGCAGAGGGGGGAAACGCCCTCCCTATGTTGTCTGCCTCTTGGTTCTGGCCCGCACCTCAGACTGTTGCTGTTGTCCAAATGAATGCACCTTATGCTTTAGCTTTAGGCACCATCCAGAGTTCCTGCTTGGCTACTACTGAATGTGTCCCGTCCTCCAGCCTTAAGTACCATCCATCGTTCCTTCTTGGAACACTCCGACCGGTTTCGCCATCTTACGGCTCATCAGGGAGCTACAAACAAACAGACCAAGTCCTTAGTGCGTCACTTGCAAAAGTTAGGTTTTAAAATGGTGGGCAGAGGGGGGAAAACGCCCTCCCTATGTTGTCTGCCTCTTGGTTCTGGCCCGCACCTCAGACTGTTGCTGTTGTCCAAATGAATGCACCTTATGCTTTAGCTTTAGGCACCATCCAGAGTTCCTGCTTGGCTACTACTGAATGTGTCCCGTCCTCCAGCCTTAAGTACCATCCATCGTTCCTTCTTGGAACACTCCGACCGGTTTCGCCATCTTACGGCTCATCAGGGAGCTACAAACAAACAGACCAAGTCCTTAGTGCGTCACTTGCAAAAGTTAGGTTTTAAAATGGTGGGCAGAGGGGGGAAACGCCCTCCCTATGTTGTCTGCCTCTTGGTTCTGGCCCGCACCTCAGACTGTTGCTGTTGTCCAAATGAATGCACCTTATGCTTTAGCTTTAGGCACCATCCAGAGTTCCTGCTTGGCTACTACTGAATGTGTCCCGTCCTCCAGCCTTAAGTACCATCCATCGTTCCTTCTTGGAACACTCCGACCGGTTTCGCCATCTTACGGCTCATCAGGGAGCTACAAACAAACAGACCAAGTCCTTAGTGCGTCACTTGCAAAAGTTAGGTTTTAAAATGGTGGGCAGAGGGGGGAAACGCCCTCCCTATGTTGTCTGCCTCTTGGTTCTGGCCCGCACCTCAGACTGTTGCTGTTGTCCAAATGAATGCACCTTATGCTTTAGCTTTAGGCACCATCCAGAGTTCCTGCTTGGCTACTACTGAATGTGTCCCGTCCTCCAGCCTTAAGTACCATCCATCGTTCCTTCTTGGAACACTCCGACCGGTTTCGCCATCTTACGGCTCATCAGGGAGCTACAAACAAACAGACCAAGTCCTTAGTGCGTCACTTGCAAAAGTTAGGTTTTAAAATGGTGGGCAGAGGGGGGAAACGCCCTCCCTATGTTGTCTGCCTCTTGGTTCTGGCCCGCACCTCAGACTGTTGCTGTTGTCCAAATGAATGCACCTTATGCTTTAGCTTTAGGCACCATCCAGAGTTCCTGCTTGGCTACTACTGAATGTGTCCCGTCCTCCAGCCTTAAGTACCATCCATCGTTCCTTCTTGGAACACTCCGACCGGTTTCGCCATCTTACGGCTCATCAGGGAGCTACAAACAAACAGACCAAGTCCTTAGTGCGTCACTTGCAAAAGTTAGGTTTTAAAATGGTGGGCAGAGGGGGGAAACGCCCTCCCTATGTTGTCTGCCTCTTGGTTCTGGCCCGCACCTCAGACTGTTGCTGTTGTCCAAATGAATGCACCTTATGCTTTAGCTTTAGGCACCATCCAGAGTTCCTGCTTGGCTACTACTGAATGTGTCCCGTCCTCCAGCCTTAAGTACCATCCATCGTTCCTTCTTGGAACACTCCGACCGGTTTCGCCATCTTACGGCTCATCAGGGAGCTACAAACAAACAGACCAAGTCCTTAGTGCGTCACTTGCAAAAGTTAGGTTTTAAAATGGTGGGCAGAGGGGGGAAACGCCCTCCCTATGTTGTCTGCCTCTTGGTTCTGGCCCGCACCTCAGACTGTTGCTGTTGTCCAAATGAATGCACCTTATGCTTTAGCTTTAGGCACCATCCAGAGTTCCTGCTTGGCTACTACTGAATGTGTCCCGTCCTCCAGCCTTAAGTACCATCCATCGTTCCTTCTTGGAACACTCCGACCGGTTTCGCCATCTTACGGCTCATCAGGGAGCTACAAACAAACAGACCAAGTCCTTAGTGCGTCACTTGCAAAAGTTAGGTTTTAAAATGGTGGGCAGAGGGGGGAAACGCCCTCCCTATGTTGTCTGCCTCTTGGTTCTGGCCCGCACCTCAGACTGTTGCTGTTGTCCAAATGAATGCACCTTATGCTTTAGCTTTAGGCACCATCCAGAGTTCCTGCTTGGCTACTACTGAATGTGTCCCGTCCTCCAGCCTTAAGTACCATCCATCGTTCCTTCTTGGAACACTCCGACCGGTTTCGCCATCTTACGGCTCATCAGGGAGCTACAAACAAACAGACCAAGTCCTTAGTGCGTCACTTGCAAAAGTTAGGTTTTAAAATGGTGGGCAGAGGGGGGAAACGCCCTCCCTATGTTGTCTGCCTCTTGGTTCTGGCCCGCACCTCAGACTGTTGCTGTTGTCCAAATGAATGCACCTTATGCTTTAGCTTTAGGCACCATCCAGAGTTCCTGCTTGGCTACTACTGAATGTGTCCCGTCCTCCAGCCTTAAGTACCATCCATCGTTCCTTCTTGGAACACTCCGACCGGTTTCGCCATCTTACGGCTCATCAGGGAGCTACAAACAAACAGACCAAGTCCTTAGTGCGTCACTTGCAAAAGTTAGGTTTTAAAATGGTGGGCAGAGGGGGGAAACGCCCTCCCTATGTTGTCTGCCTCTTGGTTCTGGCCCGCACCTCAGACTGTTGCTGTTGTCCAAATGAATGCACCTTATGCTTTAGCTTTAGGCACCATCCAGAGTTCCTGCTTGGCTACTACTGAATGTGTCCCGTCCTCCAGCCTTAAGTACCATCCATCGTTCCTTCTTGGAACACTCCGACCGGTTTCGCCATCTTACGGCTCATCAGGGAGCTACAAACAAACAGACCAAGTCCTTAGTGCGTCACTTGCAAAAGTTAGGTTTTAAAATGGTGGGCAGAGGGGGGAAACGCCCTCCCTATGTTGTCTGCCTCTTGGTTCTGGCCCGCACCTCAGACTGTTGCTGTTGTCCAAATGAATGCACCTTATGCTTTAGCTTTAGGCACCATCCAGAGTTCCTGCTTGGCTACTACTGAATGTGTCCCGTCCTCCAGCCTTAAGTACCATCCATCGTTCCTTCTTGGAACACTCCGACCGGTTTCGCCATCTTACGGCTCATCAGGGAGCTACAAACAAACAGACCAAGTCCTTAGTGCGTCACTTGCAAAAGTTAGGTTTTAAAATGGTGGGCAGAGGGGGGAAACGCCCTCCCTATGTTGTCTGCCTCTTGGTTCTGGCCCGCACCTCAGACTGTTGCTGTTGTCCAAATGAATGCACCTTATGCTTTAGCTTTAGGCACCATCCAGAGTTCCTGCTTGGCTACTACTGAATGTGTCCCGTCCTCCAGCCTTAAGTACCATCCATCGTTCCTTCTTGGAACACTCCGACCGGTTTCGCCATCTTACGGCTCATCAGGGAGCTACAAACAAACAGACCAAGTCCTTAGTGCGTCACTTGCAAAAGTTAGGTTTTAAAATGGTGGGCAGAGGGGGGAAAACGCCCTCCCTATGTTGTCTGCCTCTTGGTTCTGGCCCGCACCTCAGACTGTTGCTGTTGTCCAAATGAATGCACCTTATGCTTTAGCTTTAGGCACCATCCAGAGTTCCTGCTTGGCTACTACTGAATGTGTCCCGTCCTCCAGCCTTAAGTACCATCCATCGTTCCTTCTTGGAACACTCCGACCGGTTTCGCCATCTTACGGCTCATCAGGGAGCTACAAACAAACAGACCAAGTCCTTAGTGCGTCACTTGCAAAAGTTAGGTTTTAAAATGGTGGGCAGAGGGGGGAAACGCCCTCCCTATGTTGTCTGCCTCTTGGTTCTGGCCCGCACCTCAGACTGTTGCTTTTGTCCAAATGAATGCACCTTATGCTTTAGCTTTAGGCACCATCCAGAGTTCCTGCTTGGCTACTACTGAATGTGTCCCGTCCTCCAGCCTTAAGTACCATCCATCGTTCCTTCTTGGAACACTCCGACCGGTTTCGCCATCTTACGGCTCATCAGGGAGCTACAAACAAACAGACCAAGTCCTTAGTGCGTCACTTGCAAAAGTTAGGTTTTAAAATGGTGGGCAGAGGGGGGAAACGCCCTCCCTATGTTGTCTGCCTCTTGGTTCTGGCCCGCACCTCAGACTGTTGCTGTTGTCCAAATGAATGCACCTTATGCTTTAGCTTTAGGCACCATCCAGAGTTCCTGCTTGGCTACTACTGAATGTGTCCCGTCCTCCAGCCTTAAGTACCATCCATCGTTCCTTCTTGGAACACTCCGACCGGTTTCGCCATCTTACGGCTCATCAGGGAGCTACAAACAAACAGACCAAGTCCTTAGTGCGTCACTTGCAAAAGTTAGGTTTTAAAATGGTGGGCAGAGGGGGGAAACGCCCTCCCTATGTTGTCTGCCTCTTGGTTCTGGCCCGCACCTCAGACTGTTGCTGTTGTCCAAATGAATGCACCTTATGCTTTAGCTTTAGGCACCATCCAGAGTTCCTGCTTGGCTACTACTGAATGTGTCCCGTCCTCCAGCCTTAAGTACCATCCATCGTTCCTTCTTGGAACACTCCGACCGGTTTCGCCATCTTACGGCTCATCAGGGAGCTACAAACAAACAGACCAAGTCCTTAGTGCGTCACTTGCAAAAGTTAGGTTTTAAAATGGTGGGCAGAGGGGGGAAACGCCCTCCCTATGTTGTCTGCCTCTTGGTTCTGGCCCGCACCTCAGACTGTTGCTGTTGTCCAAATGAATGCACCTTATGCTTTAGCTTTAGGCACCATCCAGAGTTCCTGCTTGGCTACTACTGAATGTGTCCCGTCCTCCAGCCTTAAGTACCATCCATCGTTCCTTCTTGGAACACTCCGACCGGTTTCGCCATCTTACGGCTCATCAGGGAGCTACAAACAAACAGACCAAGTCCTTAGTGCGTCACTTGCAAAAGTTAGGTTTTAAAATGGTGGGCAGAGGGGGGAAACGCCCTCCCTATGTTGTCTGCCTCTTGGTTCTGGCCCGCACCTCAGACTGTTGCTGTTGTCCAAATGAATGCACCTTATGCTTTAGCTTTAGGCACCATCCAGAGTTCCTGCTTGGCTACTACTGAATGTGTCCCGTCCTCCAGCCTTAAGTACCATCCATCGTTCCTTCTTGGAACACTCCGACCGGTTTCGCCATCTTACGGCTCATCAGGGAGCTACAAACAAACAGACCAAGTCCTTAGTGCGTCACTTGCAAAAGTTAGGTTTTAAAATGGTGGGCAGAGGGGGGAAACGCCCTCCCTATGTTGTCTGCCTCTTGGTTCTGGCCCGCACCTCAGACTGTTGCTGTTGTCCAAATGAATGCACCTTATGCTTTAGCTTTAGGCACCATCCAGAGTTCCTGCTTGGCTACTACTGAATGTGTCCCGTCCTCCAGCCTTAAGTACCATCCATCGTTCCTTCTTGGAACACTCCGACCGGTTTCGCCATCTTACGGCTCATCAGGGAGCTACAAACAAACAGACCAAGTCCTTAGTGCGTCACTTGCAAAAGTTAGGTTTTAAAATGGTGGGCAGAGGGGGGAAAACGCCCTCCCTATGTTGTCTGCCTCTTGGTTCTGGCCCGCACCTCAGACTGTTGCTGTTGTCCAAATGAATGCACCTTATGCTTTAGCTTTAGGCACCATCCAGAGTTCCTGCTTGGCTACTACTGAATGTGTCCCGTCCTCCAGCCTTAAGTACCATCCATCGTTCCTTCTTGGAACACTCCGACCGGTTTCGCCATCTTACGGCTCATCAGGGAGCTACAAACAAACAGACCAAGTCCTTAGTGCGTCACTTGCAAAAGTTAGGTTTTAAAATGGTGGGCAGAGGGGGGAAACGCCCTCCCTATGTTGTCTGCCTCTTGGTTCTGGCCCGCACCTCAGACTGTTGCTGTTGTCCAAATGAATGCACCTTGTGCTTTAGCTTTAGGCACCATCCAGAGTTCCTGCTTGGCTACTACTGAATGTGTCCCGTCCTCCAGCCTTAAGTACCATCCATCGTTCCTTCTTGGAACACTCCGACCGGTTTCGCCATCTTGCGGCTCATCAGGGAGCTACAAACAAACAGACCAAGTCCTTAGTGCGTCACTTGCAAAAGTTAGGTTTTAAAATGGTGGGCAGAGGGGGGAAACGCCCTCCCTATGTTGTCTGCCTCTTGGTTCTGGCCCGCACCTCAGACTGTTGCTGTTGTCCAAATGAATGCACCTTGTGCTTTAGCTTTAGGCACCATCCAGAGTTCCTGCTTGGCTACTACTGAATGTGTCCCGTCCTCCAGCCTTAAGTACCATCCATCGTTCCTTCTTGGAACACTCCGACCGGTTTCGCCATCTTGCGGCTCATCAGGGAGCTACAAACAAACAGACCAAGTCCTTAGTGCGTCACTTGCAAAAGTTAGGTTTTAAAATGGTGGGCAGAGGGGGGAAACGCCCTCCCTATGTTGTCTGCCTCTTGGTTCTGGCCCGCACCTCAGACTGTTGCTGTTGTCCAAATGAATGCACCTTGTGCTTTAGCTTTAGGCACCATCCAGAGTTCCTGCTTGGCTACTACTGAATGTGTCCCGTCCTCCAGCCTTAAGTACCATCCATCGTTCCTTCTTGGAACACTCCGACCGGTTTCGCCATCTTGCGGCTCATCAGGGAGCTACAAACAAACAGACCAAGTCCTTAGTGCGTCACTTGCAAAAGTTAGGTTTTAAAATGGTGGGCAGAGGGGGGAAACGCCCTCCCTATGTTGTCTGCCTCTTGGTTCTGGCCCGCACCTCAGACTGTTGCTGTTGTCCAAATGAATGCACCTTGTGCTTTAGCTTTAGGCACCATCCAGAGTTCCTGCTTGGCTACTACTGAATGTGTCCCGTCCTGCATTAGGGTTAGGGTTAGGGTTAGGGTTAGGGTTAGGGTTAGGGTTAGGGTTAGGGTTAGGGTTAGGGTTAGGGTTAGGGTTAGTGGGTTAGTGAGTTAGGGTTAGGGTTAGGGTTAGGGTTAGGGTTAGGGTTAGGGAGTTAGGGTTAGGGTTAGGGTTAGGGTTAGGGTTAGGGTTAGGGTTAGGGTTAGGGTTAGGGAGTTAGGGTTAGGGTTAGGGTTAGGGTTAGGGTTAGGGTTAGGGTTAGGGTTAGGGTTAGGGTTAGGGTTAGGGTTAGTGAGTTAGGGTTAGGGTTAGGGTTAGGGTTAGGGTTAGGGTTAGGGTTAGGGTTAGGGTTAGGGTTAGGGTTAGGGTTAGGGTTAGGGTTAGGGTTAGGGTTAGGTTGTATGGTGTGGGCAGGAGGGTAGTTACACCCTCTTGTGTTCGTATTCTCACTCATCCCTTGAGCTTCTTGTCACTTATACCTGCCACTTTTGGTTGGCCCACGCTTTACCTTACCACCTGGCTTCTTTTTCTTGCCGATCGCTTCTTAGTAATTTCTTGATCCGTAATCCTTTGATCCCCCTCTGGGGTTATAATCAGTTCCTGGGTTTTGCCAATTTATGGCCTCTATGTCGTATTTAGTTATTATTATTGGTGTTGGAACTCTACCCTTTATTTTACGTAGTGTTAGGGTTAGGGTTAGGGTTAGGGTTAGGGTTAGGGTTAGGCCCTGCGTTAGGGTTAGGGTTAGGGTTAGGGTTAGGGTTAGGGTTAGGGTTAGGGTTAGGGTTAGGGTTAGGGTTAGGGTTAGGGTTAGGGTTAGGGTTAGGGTTAGGGTTAGGGTTAGGTTTTAAAATGGTGGGCAGAGGGGGGAAACGCCCTCCCTATGTTGTCTGCCTCTTGGTTCTGGCCCGCACCTCAGACTGTTGCTGTTGTCCAAATGAATGCACCTTGTGCTTTAGCTTTAGGCACCATCCAGAGTTCCTGCTTGGCTACTACTGAATGTGTCCCGTCCTCCAGCCTTAAGTACCATCCATCGTTCCTTCTTGGAACACTCCGACCGGTTTCGCCATCTTGCGGCTCATCAGGGAGCTACAAACAAACAGACCAAGTCCTTAGTGCGTCACTTGCAAAAGTTAGGTTTTAAAATGGTGGGCAGAGGGGGGAAACGCCCTCCCTATGTTGTCTGCCTCTTGGTTCTGGCCCGCACCTCAGACTGTTGCTGTTGTCCAAATGAATGCACCTTGTGCTTTAGCTTTAGGCACCATCCAGAGTTCCTGCTTGGCTACTACTGAATGTGTCCCGTCCTCCAGCCTTAAGTACCATCCATCGTTCCTTCTTGGAACACTCCGACCGTTTTCGCCATCTTGCGGCTCATCAGGGAGCTACAAACAAACAGACCAAGTCCTTAGTGCGTCACTTGCAAAAGTTAGGTTTTAAAATGGTGGGCAGAGGGGGGAAACGCCCTCCCTATGTTGTCTGCCTCTTGGTTCTGGCCCGCACCTCAGACTGTTGCTGTTGTCCAAATGAATGCACCTTGTGCTTTAGCTTTAGGCACCATCCAGAGTTCCTGCTTGGCTACTACTGAATGTGTCCCGTCCTCCAGCCTTAAGTACCATCCATCGTTCCTTCTTGGAACACTCCGACCGGTTTCGCCATCTTGCGGCTCATCAGGGAGCTACAAACAAACAGACCAAGTCCTTAGTGCGTCACTTGCAAAAGTTAGGTTTTAAAATGGTGGGCAGAGGGGGGAAACGCCCTCCCTATGTTGTCTGCCTCTTGGTTCTGGCCCGCACCTCAGACTGTTGCTGTTGTCCAAATGAATGCACCTTGTGCTTTAGCTTTAGGCACCATCCAGAGTTCCTGCTTGGCTACTACTGAATGTGTCCCGTCCTCCAGCCTTAAGTACCATCCATCGTTCCTTCTTGGAACACTCCGACCGGTTTCGCCATCTTGCGGCTCATCAGGGAGCTACAAACAAACAGACCAAGTCCTTAGTGCGTCACTTGCAAAAGTTAGGTTTTAAAATGGTGGGCAGAGGGGGGAAACGCCCTCCCTATGTTGTCTGCCTCTTGGTTCTGGCCCGCACCTCAGACTGTTGCTGTTGTCCAAATGAATGCACCTTGTGCTTTAGCTTTAGGCACCATCCAGAGTTCCTGCTTGGCTACTACTGAATGTGTCCCGTCCTCCAGCCTTAAGTACCATCCATCGTTCCTTCTTGGAACACTCCGACCGGTTTCGCCATCTTGCGGCTCATCAGGGAGCTACAAACAAACAGACCAAGTCCTTAGTGCGTCACTTGCAAAAGTTAGGTTTTAAAATGGTGGGCAGAGGGGGGAAACGCCCTCCCTATGTTGTCTGCCTCTTGGTTCTGGCCCGCACCTCAGACTGTTGCTGTTGTCCAAATGAATGCACCTTGTGCTTTAGCTTTAGGCACCATCCAGAGTTCCTGCTTGGCTACTACTGAATGTGTCCCGTCCTCCAGCCTTAAGTACCATCCATCGTTCCTTCTTGGAACACTCCGACCGGTTTCGCCATCTTGCGGCTCATCAGGGAGCTACAAACAAACAGACCAAGTCCTTCGTGCGTCACTTGCAAAAGTTAGGTTTTAAAATGGTGGGCAGAGGGGGGAAACGCCCTCCCTATGTTGTCTGCCTCTTGGTTCTGGCCCGCACCTCAGACTGTTGCTGTTGTCCAAATGAATGCACCTTGTGCTTTAGCTTTAGGCACCATCCAGAGTTCCTGCTTGGCTACTACTGAATGTGTCCCGTCCTCCAGCCTTAAGTACCATCCATCGTTCCTTCTTGGAACACTCCGACCGGTTTCGCCATCTTGCGGCTCATCAGGGAGCTACAAACAAACAGACCAAGTCCTTAGTGCGTCACTTGCAAAAGTTAGGTTTTAAAATGGTGGGCAGAGGGGGGAAACGCCCTCCCTATGTTGTCTGCCTCTTGGTTCTGGCCCGCACCTCAGACTGTTGCTGTTGTCCAAATGAATGCACCTTGTGCTTTAGCTTTAGGCACCATCCAGAGTTCCTGCTTGGCTACTACTGAATGTGTCCCGTCCTCCAGCCTTAAGTACCATCCATCGTTCCTTCTTGGAACACTCCGACCGGTTTCGCCATCTTGCGGCTCATCAGGGAGCTACAAACAAACAGACCAAGTCCTTAGTGCATTAGGGTTAGGGTTAGGGTTAGGGTTAGGGTTAGGGTTAGGGTTAGGGTTAGGGTTAGGGTTAGGGTTAGGGTTAGGTTGTATGGTGTGGGCAGGAGGGTAGTTACACCCTCTTGTGTTCGTATTCTCACTCATCCCTTGAGCTTCTTGTCACTTATACCTGCCACTTTTGGTTGGCCCACGCTTTACCTTACCACCTGGCTTCTTTTTCTTGCCGATCGCTTCTTAGTAATTTCTTGATCCGTAATCCTTTGATCCCCCTCTGGGGTTATAATCAGTTCCTGGGTTTTGCCAATTTATGGCCTCTATGTCGTATTTAGTTATTATTATTGGTGTTGGAACTCTACCCTTTATTTTACGTAGTGTTAGGGTTAGGGTTAGGGTTAGGGTTAGGGTTAGGGTTAGGGTTAGGCCCTGCGTTAGGGTTAGGGTTAGGGTTAGGCCCTGCGTTAGGGTTAGGGTTAGGGTTAGGGTTAGGGTTAGGGTTAGGGTTAGGGTTAGGGTTAGGGTTAGGGTTAGGGTTAGGGTTAGGGTTAGGGTTAGGGTTAGGGTTAGGGTTAGGGTTAGGGTTAGGGTTAGGGTTAGGGTTAGGGTTAGGGTTAGGGTTAGGGTTAGGGTTAGGGTTAGGTTTTAAAATGGTGGGCAGAGGGGGGAAACGCCCTCCCTATGTTGTCTGCCTCTTGGTTCTGGCCCGCACCTCAGACTGTTGCTGTTGTCCAAATGAATGCACCTTGTGCTTTAGCTTTAGGCACCATCCAGAGTTCCTGCTTGGCTACTACTGAATGTGTCCCGTCCTCCAGCCTTAAGTACCATCCATCGTTCCTTCTTGGAACACTCCGACCGGTTTCGCCATCTTGCGGCTCATCAGGGAGCTACAAACAAACAGACCAAGTCCTTAGTGCGTCACTTGCAAAAGTTAGGTTTTAAAATGGTGGGCAGAGGGGGGAAACGCCCTCCCTATGTTGTCTGCCTCTTGGTTCTGGCCCGCACCTCAGACTGTTGCTGTTGTCCAAATGAATGCACCTTGTGCTTTAGCTTTAGGCACCATCCAGAGTTCCTGCTTGGCTACTACTGAATGTGTCCCGTCCTCCAGCCTTAAGTACCATCCATCGTTCCTTCTTGGAACACTCCGACCGTTTTCGCCATCTTGCGGCTCATCAGGGAGCTACAAACAAACAGACCAAGTCCTTAGTGCGTCACTTGCAAAAGTTAGGTTTTAAAATGGTGGGCAGAGGGGGGAAACGCCCTCCCTATGTTGTCTGCCTCTTGGTTCTGGCCCGCACCTCAGACTGTTGCTGTTGTCCAAATGAATGCACCTTGTGCTTTAGCTTTAGGCACCATCCAGAGTTCCTGCTTGGCTACTACTGAATGTGTCCCGTCCTCCAGCCTTAAGTACCATCCATCGTTCCTTCTTGGAACACTCCGACCGGTTTCGCCATCTTGCGGCTCATCAGGGAGCTACAAACAAACAGACCAAGTCCTTAGTGCGTCACTTGCAAAAGTTAGGTTTTAAAATGGTGGGCAGAGGGGGGAAACGCCCTCCCTATGTTGTCTGCCTCTTGGTTCTGGCCCGCACCTCAGACTGTTGCTGTTGTCCAAATGAATGCACCTTGTGCTTTAGCTTTAGGCACCATCCAGAGTTCCTGCTTGGCTACTACTGAATGTGTCCCGTCCTCCAGCCTTAAGTACCATCCATCGTTCCTTCTTGGAACACTCCGACCGGTTTCGCCATCTTGCGGCTCATCAGGGAGCTACAAACAAACAGACCAAGTCCTTAGTGCGTCACTTGCAAAAGTTAGGTTTTAAAATGGTGGGCAGAGGGGGGAAACGCCCTCCCTATGTTGTCTGCCTCTTGGTTCTGGCCCGCACCTCAGACTGTTGCTGTTGTCCAAATGAATGCACCTTGTGCTTTAGCTTTAGGCACCATCCAGAGTTCCTGCTTGGCTACTACTGAATGTGTCCCGTCCTCCAGCCTTAAGTACCATCCATCGTTCCTTCTTGGAACACTCCGACCGGTTTCGCCATCTTGCGGCTCATCAGGGAGCTACAAACAAACAGACCAAGTCCTTAGTGCGTCACTTGCAAAAGTTAGGTTTTAAAATGGTGGGCAGAGGGGGGAAACGCCCTCCCTATGTTGTCTGCCTCTTGGTTCTGGCTCGCACCTCAGACTGTTGCTGTTGTCCAAATGAATGCACCTTGTGCTTTAGCTTTAGGCACCATCCAGAGTTCCTGCTTGGCTACTACTGAATGTGTCCCGTCCTCCAGCCTTAAGTACCATCCATCGTTCCTTCTTGGAACACTCCGACCGGTTTCGCCATCTTGCGGCTCATCAGGGAGCTACAAACAAACAGACCAAGTCCTTAGTGCGTCACTTGCAAAAGTTAGGTTTTAAAATGGTGGGCAGAGGGGGGAAACGCCCTCCCTATGTTGTCTGCCTCTTGGTTCTGGCTCGCACCTCAGACTGTTGCTGTTGTCCAAATGAATGCACCTTGTGCTTTAGCTTTAGGCACCATCCAGAGTTCCTGCTTGGCTACTACTGAATGTGTCCCATCCTCCAGCCTTAAGTACCATCCATCGTTCCTTCTTGGAACACTCCGACCGGTTTCGCCATCTTGCGGCTCATCAGGGAGCTACAAACAAACAGACCAAGTCCTTAGTGCGTCACTTGCAAAAGTTAGGTTTTAAAATGGTGGGCAGAGGGGGGAAACGCCCTCCCTATGTTGTCTGCCTCTTGGTTCTGGCTCGCACCTCAGACTGTTGCTGTTGTCCAAATGAATGCACCTTGTGCTTTAGCTTTAGGCACCATCAAGAGTTCCTGCTTGGCTACTGCATTAGGGTTAGGGTTAGGGTTAGGGTTAGGGTTAGGGTTAGGGTTAGGGTTAGGTTTTAAAATGGTGGGCAGAGGGGGGAAACGCCCTCCCTATGTTGTCTGCCTCTTGGTTCTGGCCCGCACCTCAGACTGTTGCTGTTGTCCAAATGAATGCACCTTGTGCTTTAGCTTTAGGCACCATCCAGAGTTCCTGCTTGGCTACTACTGAATGTGTCCTGTCCTGCAGCCTTAAGTACCATCCATCGTTCCTTCTTGGAACACTCCGACCGGTTTCGCCATCTTGCGGCTCATCAGGGAGCTATAAACAAACAGACCAAGTCCTTAGTGCGTCACTTGCAAAAGTTAGGTTTTAAAATGGTGGGCAGAGGGGGGAAACGCCCTCCCTATGTTGTCTGCCTCTTGGTTCTGGCCCGCACCTCAGACTGTTGCTGTTGTCCAAATGAATGCACCTTGTGCTTTAGCTTTAGGCACCATCCAGAGTTCCTGCTTGGCTACTACTGAATGTGTCCTGTCCTGCAGGGTTAGGGTTAGGGTTAGGGTTAGGGTTAGGGTTAGGGTTAGGGTTAGGGTTAGGGTTAGGGTTAGGTTTTAAAATGGTGGGCAGAGGGGGGAAACGCCCTCCCTATGTTGTCTGCCTCTTGGTTCTGGCCCGCACCTCAGACTGTTGCTGTTGTCCAAATGAATGCACCTTGTGCTTTAGCTTTAGGCACCATCCAGAGTTCCTGCTTGGCTACTACTGAATGTGTCCCGTCCTCCAGCCTTAAGTACCATCCATCGTTCCTTCTTGGAACACTCCGACCGGTTTCGCCATCTTGCGGCTCATCAGGGAGCTACAAACAAACAGACCCAGTCCTTAGTGCGTCACTTGCAAAAGTTAGGTTTTAAAATGGTGGGCAGAGGGGGGAAACGCCCTCCCTATGTTGTCTGCCTCTTGGTTCTGGCCCGCACCTCAGACTGTTGCTGTTGTCCAAATGAATGCACCTTGTGCTTTAGCTTTAGGCACCATCCAGAGTTCCTGCTTGGCTACTACTGAATGTGTCCCGTCCTCCAGCCTTAAGTACCATCCATCGTTCCTTCTTGGAACACTCCGACCGGTTTCGCCATCTTGCGGCTCATCAGGGAGCTACAAACAAACAGACCCAGTCCTTAGTGCGTCACTTGCAAAAGTTAGGTTTTAAAATGGTGGGCAGAGGGGGGAAACGCCCTCCCTATGTTGTCTGCCTCTTGGTTCTGGCCCGCACCTCAGACTGTTGCTGTTGTCCAAATGAATGCACCTTGTGCTTTAGCTTTAGGCACCATCCAGAGTTCCTGCTTGGCTACTACTGAATGTGTCCCGTCCTCCAGCCTTAAGTACCATCCATCGTTCCTTCTTGGAACACTCCGACCGGTTTCGCCATCTTGCGGCTCATCAGGGAGCTACAAACAAACAGACCCAGTCCTTAGTGCGTCACTTGCAAAAGTTAGGTTTTAAAATGGTGGGCAGAGGGGGGAAACGCCCTCCCTATGTTGTCTGCCTCTTGGTTCTGGCCCGCACCTCAGACTGTTGCTGTTGTCCAAATGAATGCACCTTGTGCTTTAGCTTTAGGCACCATCCAGAGTTCCTGCTTGGCTACTACTGAATGTGTCCCGTCCTCCAGCCTTAAGTACCATCCATCGTTCCTTCTTGGAACACTCCGACCGGTTTCGCCATCTTGCGGCTCATCAGGGAGCTACAAACAAACAGACCCAGTCCTTAGTGCGTCACTTGCAAAAGTTAGGTTTTAAAATGGTGGGCAGAGGGGGGAAACGCCCTCCCTATGTTGTCTGCCTCTTGGTTCTGGCTCGCACCTCAGACTGTTGCTGTTGTCCAAATGAATGCACCTTGTGCTTTAGCTTTAGGCACCATCCAGAGTTCCTGCTTGGCTACTACTGAATGTGTCCCGTCCTCCAGCCTTAAGTACCATCCATCGTTCCTTCTTGGAACACTCCGACCGGTTTCGCCATCTTGCGGCTCATCAGGGAGCTACAAACAAACAGACCAAGTCCTTAGTGCGTCACTTGCAAAAGTTAGGTTTTAAAATGGTGGGCAGAGGGGGGAAACGCCCTCCCTATGTTGTCTGCCTCTTGGTTCTGGCTCGCACCTCAGACTGTTGCTGTTGTCCAAATGAATGCACCTTGTGCTTTAGCTTTAGGCACCATCCAGAGTTCCTGCTTGGCTACTACTGAATGTGTCCCGTCCTCCAGCCTTAAGTACCATCCATCGTTCCTTCTTGGAACACTCCGACCGGTTTCGCCATCTTGCGGCTCATCAGGGAGCTACAAACAAACAGACCAAGTCCTTAGTGCGTCACTTGCAAAAGTTAGGTTTTAAAATGGTGGGCAGAGGGGGGAAACGCCCTCCCTATGTTGTCTGCCTCTTGGTTCTGGCTCGCACCTCAGACTGTTGCTGTTGTCCAAATGAATGCACCTTGTGCTTTAGCTTTAGGCACCATCCAGAGTTCCTGCTTGGCTACTACTGAATGTGTCCCGTCCTCCAGCCTTAAGTACCATCCATCGTTCCTTCTTGGAACACTCCGACCGGTTTCGCCATCTTGCGGCTCATCAGGGAGCTACAAACAAACAGACCAAGTCCTTAGTGCGTCACTTGCAAAAGTTAGGTTTTAAAATGGTGGGCAGAGGGGGGAAACGCCCTCCCTATGTTGTCTGCCTCTTGGTTCTGGCTCGCACCTCAGACTGTTGCTGTTGTCCAAATGAATGCACCTTGTGCTTTAGCTTTAGGCACCATCCAGAGTTCCTGCTTGGCTACTACTGAATGTGTCCCGTCCTCCAGCCTTAAGTACCATCCATCGTTCCTTCTTGGAACACTCCGACCGGTTTCGCCATCTTGCGGCTCATCAGGGAGCTACAAACAAACAGACCAAGTCCTTAGTGCGTCACTTGCAAAAGTTAGGTTTTAAAATGGTGGGCAGAGGGGGGAAACGCCCTCCCTATGTTGTCTGCCTCTTGGTTCTGGCTCGCACCTCAGACTGTTGCTGTTGTCCAAATGAATGCACCTTGTGCTTTAGCTTTAGGCACCATCCAGAGTTCCTGCTTGGCTACTACTGAATGTGTCCCGTCCTCCAGCCTTAAGTACCATCCATCGTTCCTTCTTGGAACACTCCGACCGGTTTCGCCATCTTGCGGCTCATCAGGGAGCTACAAACAAACAGACCAAGTCCTTAGTGCGTCACTTGCAAAAGTTAGGTTTTAAAATGGTGGGCAGAGGGGGGAAACGCCCTCCCTATGTTGTCTGCCTCTTGGTTCTGGCTCGCACCTCAGACTGTTGCTGTTGTCCAAATGAATGCACCTTGTGCTTTAGCTTTAGGCACCATCCAGAGTTCCTGCTTGGCTACTACTGAATGTGTCCCGTCCTCCAGCCTTAAGTACCATCCATCGTTCCTTCTTGGAACACTCCGACCGGTTTCGCCATCTTGCGGCTCATCAGGGAGCTACAAACAAACAGACCAAGTCCTTAGTGCGTCACTTGCAAAAGTTAGGTTTTAAAATGGTGGGCAGAGGGGGGAAACGCCCTCCCTATGTTGTCTGCCTCTTGGTTCTGGCTCGCACCTCAGACTGTTGCTGTTGTCCAAATGAATGCACCTTGTGCTTTAGCTTTAGGCACCATCCAGAGTTCCTGCTTGGCTACTACTGAATGTGTCCCGTCCTCCAGCCTTAAGTACCATCCATCGTTCCTTCTTGGAACACTCCGACCGGTTTCGCCATCTTGCGGCTCATCAGGGAGCTACAAACAAACAGACCAAGTCCTTAGTGCGTCACTTGCAAAAGTTAGGTTTTAAAATGGTGGGCAGAGGGGGGAAACGCCCTCCCTATGTTGTCTGCCTCTTGGTTCTGGCTCGCACCTCAGACTGTTGCTGTTGTCCAAATGAATGCACCTTGTGCTTTAGCTTTAGGCACCATCCAGAGTTCCTGCTTGGCTACTACTGAATGTGTCCCGTCCTCCAGCCTTAAGTACCATCCATCGTTCCTTCTTGGAACACTCCGACCGGTTTCGCCATCTTGCGGCTCATCAGGGAGCTACAAACAAACAGACCAAGTCCTTAGTGCGTCACTTGCAAAAGTTAGGTTTTAAAATGGTGGGCAGAGGGGGGAAACGCCCTCCCTATGTTGTCTGCCTCTTGGTTCTGGCTCGCACCTCAGACTGTTGCTGTTGTCCAAATGAATGCACCTTGTGCTTTAGCTTTAGGCACCATCCAGAGTTCCTGCTTGGCTACTACTGAATGTGTCCCGTCCTCCAGCCTTAAGTACCATCCATCGTTCCTTCTTGGAACACTCCGACCGGTTTCGCCATCTTGCGGCTCATCAGGGAGCTACAAACAAACAGACCAAGTCCTTAGTGCGTCACTTGCAAAAGTTAGGTTTTAAAATGGTGGGCAGAGGGGGGAAACGCCCTCCCTATGTTGTCTGCCTCTTGGTTCTGGCTCGCACCTCAGACTGTTGCTGTTGTCCAAATGAATGCACCTTGTGCTTTAGCTTTAGGCACCATCCAGAGTTCCTGCTTGGCTACTACTGAATGTGTCCCGTCCTCCAGCCTTAAGTACCATCCATCGTTCCTTCTTGGAACACTCCGACCGGTTTCGCCATCTTGCGGCTCATCAGGGAGCTACAAACAAACAGACCAAGTCCTTAGTGCGTCACTTGCAAAAGTTAGGTTTTAAAATGGTGGGCAGAGGGGGGAAACGCCCTCCCTATGTTGTCTGCCTCTTGGTTCTGGCTCGCACCTCAGACTGTTGCTGTTGTCCAAATGAATGCACCTTGTGCTTTAGCTTTAGGCACCATCCAGAGTTCCTGCTTGGCTACTACTGAATGTGTCCCGTCCTCCAGCCTTAAGTACCATCCATCGTTCCTTCTTGGAACACTCCGACCGGTTTCGCCATCTTGCGGCTCATCAGGGAGCTACAAACAAACAGACCAAGTCCTTAGTGCGTCACTTGCAAAAGTTAGGTTTTAAAATGGTGGGCAGAGGGGGGAAACGCCCTCCCTATGTTGTCTGCCTCTTGGTTCTGGCTCGCACCTCAGACTGTTGCTGTTGTCCAAATGAATGCACCTTGTGCTTTAGCTTTAGGCACCATCCAGAGTTCCTGCTTGGCTACTACTGAATGTGTCCCGTCCTCCAGCCTTAAGTACCATCCATCGTTCCTTCTTGGAACACTCCGACCGGTTTCGCCATCTTGCGGCTCATCAGGGAGCTACAAACAAACAGACCAAGTCCTTAGTGCGTCACTTGCAAAAGTTAGGTTTTAAAATGGTGGGCAGAGGGGGGAAACGCCCTCCCTATGTTGTCTGCCTCTTGGTTCTGGCTCGCACCTCAGACTGTTGCTGTTGTCCAAATGAATGCACCTTGCGCTTTAGCTTTAGGCACCATCCAGAGTTCCTGCTTGGCTACTACTGAATGTGTCCCGTCCTCCAGCCTTAAGTACCATCCATCGTTCCTTCTTGGAACACTCCGACCGGTTTCGCCATCTTGCGGCTCATCAGGGAGCTACAAACAAACAGACCAAGTCCTTAGTGCGTCACTTGCAAAAGTTAGGTTTTAAAATGGTGGGCAGAGGGGGGAAACGCCCTCCCTATGTTGTCTGCCTCTTGGTTCTGGCTCGCACCTCAGACTGTTGCTGTTGTCCAAATGAATGCACCTTGCGCTTTAGCTTTAGGCACCATCCAGAGTTCCTGCTTGGCTACTACTGAATGTGTCCCGTCCTCCAGCCTTAAGTACCATCCATCGTTCCTTCTTGGAACACTCCGACCGGTTTCGCCATCTTGCGGCTCATCAGGGAGCTACAAACAAACAGACCAAGTCCTTAGTGCGTCACTTGCAAAAGTTAGGTTTTAAAATGGTGGGCAGAGGGGGGAAACGCCCTCCCTATGTTGTCTGCCTCTTGGTTCTGGCTCGCACCTCAGACTGTTGCTGTTGTCCAAATGAATGCACCTTGTGCTTTAGCTTTAGGCACCATCCAGAGTTCCTGCTTGGCTACTACTGAATGTGTCCCGTCCTCCAGCCTTAAGTACCATCCATCGTTCCTTCTTGGAACACTCCGACCGGTTTCGCCATCTTGCGGCTCATCAGGGAGCTACAAACAAACAGACCAAGTCCTTAGTGCGTCACTTGCAAAAGTTAGGTTTTAAAATGGTGGGCAGAGGGGGGAAACGCCCTCCCTATGTTGTCTGCCTCTTGGTTCTGGCTCGCACCTCAGACTGTTGCTGTTGTCCAAATGAATGCACCTTGTGCTTTAGCTTTAGGCACCATCCAGAGTTCCTGCTTGGCTACTACTGAATGTGTCCCGTCCTCCAGCCTTAAGTACCATCCATCGTTCCTTCTTGGAACACTCCGACCGGTTTCGCCATCTTGCGGCTCATCAGGGAGCTACAAACAAACAGACCAAGTCCTTAGTGCGTCACTTGCAAAAGTTAGGTTTTAAAATGGTGGGCAGAGGGGGAAACGCCCTCCCTATGTTGTCTGCCTCTTGGTTCTGGCTCGCACCTCAGACTGTTGCTGTTGTCCAAATGAATGCACCTTGTGCTTTAGCTTTAGGCACCATCCAGAGTTCCTGCTTGGCTACTACTGAATGTGTCCCGTCCTCCAGCCTTAAGTACCATCCATCGTTCCTTCTTGGAACACTCCGACCGGTTTCGCCATCTTGCGGCTCATCAGGGAGCTACAAACAAACAGACCAAGTCCTTAGTGCGTCACTTGCAAAAGTTAGGTTTTAAAATGGTGGGCAGAGGGGGGAAACGCCCTCCCTATGTTGTCTGCCTCTTGGTTCTGGCTCGCACCTCAGACTGTTGCTGTTGTCCAAATGAATGCACCTTGTGCTTTAGCTTTAGGCACCATCCAGAGTTCCTGCTTGGCTACTACTGAATGTGTCCCGTCCTCCAGCCTTAAGTACCATCCATCGTTCCTTCTTGGAACACTCCGACCGGTTTCGCCATCTTGCGGCTCATCAGGGAGCTACAAACAAACAGACCAAGTCCTTAGTGCGTCACTTGCAAAAGTTAGGTTTTAAAATGGTGGGCAGAGGGGGGAAACGCCCTCCCTATGTTGTCTGCCTCTTGGTTCTGGCTCGCACCTCAGACTGTTGCTGTTGTCCAAATGAATGCACCTTGTGCTTTAGCTTTAGGCACCATCCAGAGTTCCTGCTTGGCTACTACTGAATGTGTCCCGTCCTCCAGCCTTAAGTACCATCCATCGTTCCTTCTTGGAACACTCCGACCGGTTTCGCCATCTTGCGGCTCATCAGGGAGCTACAAACAAACAGACCAAGTCCTTAGTGCGTCACTTGCAAAAGATAGGTTTTAAAATGGTGGGCAGAGGGGGGAAACGCCCTCCCTATGTTGTCTGCCTCTTGGTTCTGGCTCGCACCTCAGACTGTTGCTGTTGTCCAAATGAATGCACCTTGTGCTTTAGCTTTAGGCACCATCCAGAGTTCCTGCTTGGCTACTACTGAATGTGTCCCGTCCTCCAGCCTTAAGTACCATCCATCGTTCCTTCTTGGAACACTCCGACCGGTTTCGCCATCTTGCGGCTCATCAGGGAGCTACAAACAAACAGACCAAGTCCTTAGTGCGTCACTTGCAAAAGTTAGGTTTTAAAATGGTGGGCAGAGGGGGGAAACGCCCTCCCTATGTTGTCTGCCTCTTGGTTCTGGCTCGCACCTCAGACTGTTGCTGTTGTCCAAATGAATGCACCTTGTGCTTTAGCTTTAGGCACCATCCAGAGTTCCTGCTTGGCTACTACTGAATGTGTCCCGTCCTCCAGCCTTAAGTACCATCCATCGTTCCTTCTTGGAACACTCCGACCGGTTTCGCCATCTTGCGGCTCATCAGGGAGCTACAAACAAACAGACCAAGTCCTTAGTGCGTCACTTGCAAAAGTTAGGTTTTAAAATGGTGGGCAGAGGGGGGAAACGCCCTCCCTATGTTGTCTGCCTCTTGGTTCTGGCTCGCACCTCAGACTGTTGCTGTTGTCCAAATGAATGCACCTTGTGCTTTAGCTTTAGGCACCATCCAGAGTTCCTGCTTGGCTACTACTGAATGTGTCCCGTCCTCCAGCCTTAAGTACCATCCATCGTTCCTTCTTGGAACACTCCGACCGGTTTCGCCATCTTGCGGCTCATCAGGGAGCTACAAACAAACAGACCAAGTCCTTAGTGCGTCACTTGCAAAAGTTAGGTTTTAAAATGGTGGGCAGAGGGGGGAAACGCCCTCCCTATGTTGTCTGCCTCTTGGTTCTGGCTCGCACCTCAGACTGTTGCTGTTGTCCAAATGAATGCACCTTGTGCTTTAGCTTTAGGCACCATCCAGAGTTCCTGCTTGGCTACTACTGAATGTGTCCCGTCCTCCAGCCTTAAGTACCATCCACCGTTCCTTCTTGGAACACTCCGACCGGTTTCGCCATCTTGCGGCTCATCAGGGAGCTACAAACAAACAGACCAAGTCCTTAGTGCGTCACTTGCAAAAGTTAGGTTTTAAAATGGTGGGCAGAGGGGGGAAACGCCCTCCCTATGTTGTCTGCCTCTTGGTTCTGGCTCGCACCTCAGACTGTTGCTGTTGTCCAAATGAATGCACCTTGTGCTTTAGCTTTAGGCACCATCCAGAGTTCCTGCTTGGCTACTACTGAATGTGTCCCGTCCTCCAGCCTTAAGTACCATCCATCGTTCCTTCTTGGAACACTCCGACCGGTTTCGCCATCTTGCGGCTCATCAGGGAGCTACAAACAAACAGACCAAGTCCTTAGTGCGTCACTTGCAAAAGTTAGGTTTTAAAATGGTGGGCAGAGGGGGGAAACGCCCTCCCTATGTTGTCTGCCTCTTGGTTCTGGCTCGCACCTCAGACTGTTGCTGTTGTCCAAATGAATGCACCTTGTGCTTTAGCTTTAGGCACCATCCAGAGTTCCTGCTTGGCTACTACTGAATGTGTCCCGTCCTCCAGCCTTAAGTACCATCCATCGTTCCTTCTTGGAACACTCCGACCGGTTTCGCCATCTTGCGGCTCATCAGGGAGCTACAAACAAACAGACCAAGTCCTTAGTGCGTCACTTGCAAAAGTTAGGTTTTAAAATGGTGGGCAGAGGGGGGAAACGCCCTCCCTATGTTGTCTGCCTCTTGGTTCTGGCTCGCACCTCAGACTGTTGCTGTTGTCCAAATGAATGCACCTTGTGCTTTAGCTTACGCACTCTGATATGTTCCTGCTTGGCTACTACTGAATGTGTCCCGTCCTCCAGCCTTAAGTACCATCCATCGTTCCTTCTTGGAACACTCCGACCGGTTTTCGCCATCTTGCGGCTCATCAGGAGAGCTACAAACAAACAGACCAAGTCCTTAGTGCGTCACCTTGCAAAAAGTTAGGTTTTAAAATGGTGGGCAGAGGGGGGAAACGCCCTCCCTATGTTGTCTGCCTCTTGGTTCTGGCTCGCACCTCAGACTGTTGCTGTTGTCCAAATGAATGCACCTTGTGCTTTAGCTTA
>NW_027138751.1:0-35473 GCF_035084215.1 Heptranchias perlo
CAGTTTCTCTTCTATCTCCCCTCATGCCCTCTCCGAGCTCATCTTGACCATAAGACCCACCTCCTGCTCCGTTGACCCTATTCCCACTAAACTGTTGACCACACAACTTCCCTTCCTGGCCCCCATGTTAGCTGATATTATTAACGGTTCCCTCTCCTCAGGTTTTGTCTCCCTCCCCTTCAAATCTGCCATCATCACATCCCTTCTCAAAAAAACCACCCTTAACCCCACTGTCCTGGCAAACTACCGCCCTATCTCCAACCTCCCTTTCCTCTCCAAAGTCCTTGAACATTTTTTTGCCTCTCAAATCCACGCTCATCTTTCCCACAACTCCATGTTGGAATTCCTCCAATCAGGTTTCAGCCCCCGCCACAGTACTGAAACGTCCCTTATCAAAGTCACAAATGATATCCTATGTGACAGTGATGACAGTAAACTATCCCTCCTCATCCTTCTCCACCTGTCTGAAGCCTTCGACATGGTTGACCACACCATCCTCCGCCAATGCCTCTCCTCCGTCGTCCAGTTGGGTGGGACTGCACACGCCTGGTTCCATTCTTATCTATCCAGTTATAGCCAGAGAATCACCTGCAATGGCTTCTCCTTCTGCTCCCACACCATTTCCTCTGGAGTCCCCCAAGGATCTATCCCTCCCTAAACCTCTTCGCCTCTCTACGTCTCTCTCCTCCTTTAAGATGCTCCTTAAAACCTTTCGGTTTGACCAAGCTTTTGGTCTCTTGTCCTAATATCTCCTTAGGTGGCTCGGTGTCAAATTTTGCCTGATTACGCTCCTGTGAAGGGCCTTGGGACATTTTACTATGTTAAAGGCGCGAGATCAATGCAAGTTGTCATTGTTGTTGTTGAACCTGAGACACTCCTGGTCTGTACGATTCAACTACTCACTGCCTTAAGCAGCTGAGCCAGGTTCATAATGAAATTAGACACTGTTTCTAAGGTGTTACATTTTTCAGAATCAACCCTTTCGGAACCAAATGTCATCGGCTGCTTTCAAATTACTCTTGTGCTTTTTTATCACATATCTTCTAAACAATTTTCTAATTTGCCCTTTTTGTTTGCTACCTCACCCAAGTAGCCATTTATCGCACGTGAGCCTAGAGTTTAGAAGAATGAGAGGTGATCTCATTAGAACATATAAGATTCTGAGGGGGCTTGACAGGGTAGAGGCTGAGAGGTTGTTTCCCCGGGCTGGAGAATCTAGAACCAGGGGGCATAGTCTCAGGATAAGGGGTCGGCCATTTAAGACTGAGATGAGGAGGAATTTCTTCACTCAGAGGGGTTGTGAATCTTTGGAATTCTCTACCTCAGAGGGCTGTGGATGCTGAGTCGTTGAGTATATTCAAGGCTGAGATGGATAGATTTTTGGACTCTAGGGGAATCAAGGGATATGGGGATCGGGCAGGAAAGTGGAGTTGAGGTTGAAGATCAGCCATGATCTTATTGAATGGCGGAGCAGGCTCGAGGGGCCGAATGGCCTACTCCTGCTCCTATTTCTTATGTTCCCCTGCAGGGTTCCCAGTCCACTGACAAAGAGAAGCCAACAAAGACCAGGCCTCTCCCCCCTTGATGCTGCTCCTGTGGAAGTCCTGCCATTAATGGAGGCCGATGCATCACCACTTCCCACCTATACAGCATTGTCCGCCTTCACCGCTGTGACAACAACAACTTGCATTTATACAGCGCCTTTAATGTAGTAAAACGTCCCAAGGCGCTTCGCAGGAACATTATCAAACAAAGATTTGACACTGAGCCACATAAGGTGACCAAAAGCGAGACCAAAAGAGGTAGGTTTTAAGGAACGCCTTATAGGAGGAGAGAGAGGTAGAGAGGGGGAGAGGTTTAGGGAGGGAGTTCCAGAGCTTAGGGCCGAGGCAGCTGAAGGCACGGCCGCCAACGGTGGAGCGATTAAAACCTGGGGATGCGCAAGAGACCAGAATTCGAAGGAAGGCAGAGATCTCAGAGGGTTCGCGGGCTGGAGGAGGTGACAGAGATAGGGAGGGGCGAGGCCATGGAGGGATTTGAAAACAAGGATGAGAATTTTAAAATCGAGGCATGCCCGGACCGGGAGCCAGTGTAGATCAGTGAGCACAGGGGGTGATGGGTGAACTGGACTTGGTGCGAGTTAGGATACGGGCAGCAAAGTTTTGGATGAGCTCAATTTTGTGGAGGGTGGAAGATGGGAGGCCGGCCTGGAGAGCATCGGAATAGTCAACTCCACTGTCACTGCCTTTATTTGTGCCTTATGGACTTCGGTGACTGCCTTATTGGCCTTCGTATCCGTCCTGCACCGGGTCATGACCACCCATCACCTCCGTCCTCTCTGACCCATGTTGGTTCCCTGTGCCCCATCGCCTTCAATTTAAAATCCTTGGCCCCATCTTCAAATCTCTCCACAGCCTTGGTCCCAACCCTATCTCCGCTGCCTCTTCCAGTCTTATATTTCCCCCACCCACTGCATTCTTTGGTCCTCGACCCGAGTCTTTACGGCTTCCCTTTGCCCCACCATTGATGGCACAGCCTTCGGCTACCTCAGCCCCACTCTCTGGAACCTCTTCCTTGAACCCCCCCCCCCCCCTCCCTGCCTCTCCACTCGTCTCTCTCTCTCTCTCTCTCTTTATAAACATTCTCACAACCCATCTTTAACCACTTAGGTGGCTGAAGACACAGTGGCCAATGATGGGGCGAAGGGAGGGTGGAATGCACAAGAGGCGAGAGACAGAAGAACTGATATTTCTTGGGAGGGGGTGGTTGGGGGTGGGGGGGTTTGTGGGGGGTTGTGGGGGTGGGGGGTTTGCAGGGGGTTGTGGGGGTGGGGGGTTTGTGGGGGGTTGTGGGGTGGGGGGTTTGCGGGGGGTTGTGGGGGTGGGGGGGTTTGTGGGGGGTTGTGGGGGTGGGGGGTTTGCAGGGGGTTGTGGGGGTGGGGGGGGTTTGTGGGGGGTTGTGGGGGTGGGGGGCTTGCAGGGGGTTGTGGGGTGGGGTGTTTGTGGGGGGTTGTGGGGGTGGGGGGTTTGTGGGGGTGGGGGGGTTTGCAGGGGGTTGTGGGGGGGGTTTGCAGGGGGTTGTGGGGTGGGGTGTTTGTGGGGGGTTGTGGGGGGTTGTGGGGGGTTTGTGGGGGTGGGGGGGTTTGCAGGGGGTTGTGGGGGTGGGGGGTTTCCAGGGGGTTGTGGGGGGGTTTGTGGGGGTGGGGGGGTTTGCAGGGGGTTGTGGGGGGGTTTGTGGGGGTGGGGGGGTTTCCAGGGGGTTGTGGGGGTGGGGGGTTTCCAGGGGGTTGTGGGGGGGTTTGTGGGGGTGGGGGGGTTTGCAGGGGGTTGTGGGGGGGGTTTGCAGGGCTGGAACAGGTTTGCGGTGTAGTGAGGGGCGAGGCCACGGCTGATTTAAACACGAGAATGAGAATTATAAATTTGAGGTATTTGGGGACTTGTAGCCAATGTAGGTCAGTGAGGTGTATGCGAGATCTGGTGTGGGTTAGGGTTTACGGAGGGTAGAGGATGGGAGGCCAGCCAGGGAAGCATTCGAATAGTCGAGTCTGGAGGTGGCGTGGATGAGGGATTTAGTGGCAGATGGGCAGAAGTAGGGGGCAGAGACGGGCGATGTTACTGAGGTGGATGTAGGTGGTCTTTGCGATGGGCAGGATATGGGGTTGTAAGCTCAGCTCTGGGTTGGACAATCTGGTTGAACCTGAGACAGTGGCAAGGGAGGGAGACAAAATTGCTGGCAAGGGTTAGACTTTGTGGTGGGGCTGAAGATGATCGCTTAGGTCTTCCCAATGCCTATCTGGAGGGAATTGCTGCTCATCCAAGACTCAATATCAGTCCAGCAATCTGACAACACGGAGGGCAGTACAGGGTTCACTCGAGCTGGTGATTAGCCAGAGCTGGGTGTGGTCAGCATACCTGTGGAAGTTGACCCCATGTCTGTGGGTGACGACACCAAGGGCCAGCAAGAAGACGGATAGATCCTTGGGAGACTCCGGAGGTAATGGTCCAGGGGTGGGAAGAGAAGCCATTGCTGGAGATGCTCTGGCTACGATCAGATAGGTAAGAGTGGAACCAGGCAAGGACAGTCCTACCAAGCTAGATGATGGAGGAGAGAGGTTGGAGGAGGATAGTGTCACCCATGTCAAAGGCTGCAGAGAGCTCAAGGAGGGAGAATGCACCAAGGTCTCAGTTGGATCTCAGTCACAACGAGTGTTGGATCTCAGTCACAATGAGTGTTGGATCTCAGGCACAACGAGTGTTGGGTCTCAGCCACAACGAGTGTTGGGTCTCAGCCACAACGAGTGTTGGGTCTCAGCCACAACGAGTGTTGTTTGTGACTTTGGCTGGGCCGTTCTGGTGCCATGGCAGGGGCAGAAACCTGATTGGAGATCTAGTGATTAGGGTTGCCAACTCTGATTGGACGTATTCCTGAAGGTTTCATCACATGACTCATGCCTGCCCATCCCCCCCCCCCCCCCAATCTCCGATATTTTTATAATAAACTTAAGTGTTCAAAGAAAATGAAAAAAACCCACAATTTTCTTCAATGCCCCGATGATTTTTCTCCCTGGTTGCTCACAGCAGCTTCCATGAGATTAATCTTCAATTCCCTGAGACTCCAAGGCAATCCTGGAGGTTTGTCAACCCTACCAGTCATCCCTTTTAGAAAGCGTACGTGTACGTGAATTTGGATATTGGGTGAGGAGAGAATTAGGTTTGGCTGTAATGTCAAATTGCCTGCAGACACTCAAGCCTAGATTTGCTGATTGATATTGTAACTACCACGAAAACTCATTAAAATAAATGGAGCAGGGTTATCGTTGAAATCGCACCAGTCAGAAAATCTAGGCTTCACTGTCTAAGCTAATTAGGGTTCCTAACCCTCCCGGAATGACCAGGAGTTTCCTGGAATTAGGGGTTCCTCCCCCGAGTGCTGCCTCCAGCGGCCTGGGAGATCAGCGATTTAAATTTTCCCACCGCAGTGCACGACCCCCCCCAACCCTCCGCTCCGTGACGTCACCCGCAGAGATCCGTGATCGTGCGGAGGGCAGTCAGGAGGAGGATGGAGAGTCGGCATTCGGGGAAGGGGGGCTTTTAAATGGGGACTGGGTCTGTGAAATGAGGGGGTCTGTGAAAGGGGGAAGGGCGTCTGTGAAAGGGGGAAGGGCGTCTGTGAAAGGGGGAAGGGCGTCTGTGAAAGGGGGAAGGGCGTCTGTGAAAGGGGGAAAGGCGTCTGTGAAAGGGGGAAAGGCGTCTGTGAAAGGGGGAAGGACGTCTGTGAAAGGGGGAAAGGCGTCTGTGAAAGGGGGAAGGGTGTCTGTGAAAGGGGGAAGGGCGTCTGTGAAAGGGGGAAGGACGTCTGTGAAAGGGGGAAAGGCGTCTGTGAAAGGGGGAAGGGCGTCTGTGAAAGGGAGGGCGTCTGTGAAAGGGGGAAGGGCGTCTGTGAAAGGGGGAAGGACGTCTGTGAAAGGGGGAAAGGCGTCTGTGAAAGGGGGAAGGCCATCTGTGAAAGGGGGCGATCCTCTCTTCCCCCGGCCTCACTTTCCCCTCGTCCCCCGCCCTCCGTCTCCCCTCTTGCTGGCGCAAAACCACAAGCAAAAATACTCAATTACAGGGGACCCAACCTGTCGGCGGTAAAGGCAATAATATTTGTAGAAGTCATGTGATCATGCATCATATGGTCAGATGTCAAGAGGTCAGAATATCACATGATCAAACCTCCAGGAATGCCACCAAGCAGAGTGGGCAACCGTTAAAAGTTCATACATAAGAAATAAGACACTTGAGCGAGGAGCCAGAGGAGACCGTGACACCCAGGAACACATCCCAACTACAGTCAGTGAGTTCACAGGAAGAAAGGGAATTGTGCAGGGGAAGGACTCTATGCTCAACATCTTTAACTGAGGGGACCTCACTCTTCCCTCATGAATATTACCCTGGACATTTTCCCAATGCCCTGCATCAACTTGGAAGCACTTTGCAAATGTCTTCCCTTCCATATTATACCGCAGCGCCCCCCCGTGGCCGGAGGACTCCTCCCGCCGCAGCGCCCCCAGCTGGCCGGAGGACCGACCCAGCCGCAGCGCCCCCAGCTGGCCGGAGGACTGACCCAGCCGCAGCGCCCCCAGCTGGCCGGAGGACTGACCCAGCCGCAGCGCCGCCCCGTGGCCGGAGGACTGACCCAGCCGCAGCGCCCCCAGCTGGCCGGAGGACTGACCCAGCCGCAGCGCCGCCCCGTGGCCGGAGGACTGACCCAGCCGCAGTGTCCCCAGCTGGCCGGAGGATTGACCCAGCCGCAGCGCCCCCAGCTGGCCGGAGGACTGACCCAGCCGCAGCGTCGCCGAGTGGCCGGAGGACTGACCCAGCCGCAGCGCCCCCAGCTGGCCGGAGGATTGACCCAGCCGCAGCGCCCCCCCGTGGCCGGAGGACTGACCCAGCCGCAGCGCCCCCCCGTGGCCGGAGGACCGACCCAGCCGCAGTGTCCCCAGCTGGCCGGAGGATTGACCCAGCCGCAGCGCCCCCCCGTGGCCGGAGGACTGACCCAGCCGCAGCGCCCCCCCCCCCCGTGGCCGGAGGACTGACCCAGCCGCAGCGCCCCCCCGTGGCCGGAGGACTGACCTAGCCACAGCGCCCCCACCTGGCCGGAGGACCGACCCAGCCGCAGCGCCCCCAGCTGGCCGGAGGACTGACCCAGCCGCAGCGCCCCCAGCTGGCCGGAGGACTCTGCTCACATCCTGCTACGGCGGCTTCCGAGGCGGATCTTGTGAGGTAAACAGTGAGTCCGCTCTCAGCGCGACGACCCGGACCGCCCGTGTCAATAAAGCCGGCGAGAGCGGGCTCGGCAGCCGGTCAGTGCCAGTGCGTCCGGCGGGGAGGAAGCCGCCGGTCCGGCCTGGAGCCGGCATCCAGCGCCGCGGCCTGTGAGAGGGAGCGGGGCCTTGGTTTTTGCGTGGAGCTGCGGCCCGGTGGACACGGCCCGTGGGAGGTGACGCTGCAAAGCTGGAGCAGGTGAATGTGGGAGAGCGGTCCCCCCCCCTCCCCCTCCCCCTCCCCCTCCCTCTCCCTCCCCCTCCCCCTCCCCCCCTCCCCCCCCCTCCCCCTCCCTCCCCCTCCCCCCCTCCCCCCCCCTCCCCCTCCTCCCCCTCCCCTCAGCAGGGCCCCTGCCCCTTTAATATTGTTCAGGCCGTTCTGATAAATTAATTAAAATCTGCGGGGGTGGGGGACTCACATTAAAACTGGACCATTCGAATTGTTCAAGTCACTTTCATGTGTCTCCAGGCAGATGTGTGTCAGGGTGGGAATTACCTCAGGGAAGGATTTATTGGCCTTGGAGAGGGCGCAGTGCAGATTCACCAGAAATATACTGGGGCTAAAAGGGTTAAATTATGAGGACAGGTTTCACAGACTGGGCTCGTATTCCCTTCAGAATAGAAGATTAAAGGGGTGATTTGATTGAGGTGTTTCAGATGATTATAGGATTTGATAGGGTGGATAGAGAGAAACTATTTCCTCCGGTGGGAGAGTCCAGAATAAGGGGGAATAACCTTAAAATTAGAGCTCGGCCGTCCAGGGGTGATGTCAGGAAGCACTTCTTCACCCAAAGGGGAGTGGAAATCTGGAACTCTCTTTCCCCCCCCCCCCCCCCCCACAGAAAGCTGTTGAGGCTGGGGGTCAATTGAAAATTTCAAAACTGAGATTGGTAGAATTTTGTCGGGTAAGAGTATTGAGGAAGAGGGGACCAAGGTGGGTAGATGGAGTTAAGATACAGATCAGCCGCGATCTAATTGAATGGCGGAATAGGCTTGAGGGGCTGAATGGCCTCCTCCTGTTCCTATGTTTCAACACCATTCATGGAGTACATGTGTCCTTTTTTTCCCTCCTTGTGTACAATACTTTTCACTTGCTTGCACATAATTTCAGCTGTCGTTCTGTCCATGTACATATTTTATCGACTCAGTTATTTCTGAGTTGTCTCCTCTGATTCCACTTCTGATTTGCACTGTGATCCAATCCGAGTTATGATATAAATTAGAAAGAGTAGTGGGCCCCACACTGTACCCTGGAGCACCTCACTTAGTATTTCACCCCATCCTGGCATAATTCCTCCATCAACTACTTGTTTTGTACCCATTAGCTAATTTCTTGCCTAATTTCCTGGGATTACTGTGAATCGGCTTTAAATTTAACTAGTAGGCTTTTTTAGGTGTCAGCGGTGACTCAGTGAGTAGCATTCTCACCTCTGAGTCAGAAGGTTCAAGTCTCACTCCAGAGATTTAAGCACGTAATCCAGGCTGACACTCCAGTGCAGTACTGAGGGAGCGCTGCACTGTCAGAGGTCCGGTCTTTCGGATGAGACATTAAACCGAGGTCACATCTGTCCTCTTAGCTGGAGGTAAAAAAATCCCATGGCACTATTTGAAGAAAAGCAGGGACCAATATTTATCCCTCAACCAACACCACTAAAAACAGATTATCTGGTCATTTATTTAATTGATTTTGAGCTTGCTGAATGCAGATTGTTTCAAGTGCTAGTTTCCCAACAGAGTGATTGATTGCCACGGGAAAGTAGCAACTTTGAATTTTTCAACTCTGGCTGCCGGGTTTGGTACATTATAACAGTGACGACACTTCAAAAATACTTAATTGGCTGTAAAGCGCTTTGGGACTTTGGAACTATGATACTAGGATTCTTCCATGGGACGTCCTGAGGTTGTGAACGGCTGTTTCATGGCTCAGTATTGGTCTGGGTTGTGCCCTTTGAGAAACAATGTGACCATTGTTAACCCTGCAATAGCATCAAGCACACTAGCTGTCCAATATTTGCTGGGACATTTGCTGCTGTTCTTTTTTAAAAAAAAAGACCTCATTCAAATGACAATATTTTAGGATGATTTGAAGACTTAATCCCATTGTGCGGTTCAGGTCATGTTAACAGTCACTCGGGTGAAGTTTTTGTACTTAATCTCCATTTAAGCTATTTGTGCGCTTGAGTCCAGTGTTCCTGCTGTAAAATGTGATTTCCACAGGTGGTCTAACAGTTGGCACACACCAGATTTAACAGCAGTGATGCCGGGAGCTGGCTCACGGAAAAGGTGGGATTGTGGAATTCAATTTCATGGTCCAAAAAAAAAGGCAGATTTGTGATGTAGCTGGAGAGAGCATTTTTAGCTGTATACAACTAGGGTGCAGTACTGGTCTGTACAGGTCTGTCACTGTATAACACTGGGGTACAGTACTGGTGGGTACAGGTCTGTCACACTATAACACTGGGGTACAGTACTGGTGGGTACAGGTCTGTCACTGTATAACACTGGGGTACAGTACTAGTAGGTACAGGTCTGTCACTGTATAACACTGGGGTACAGTACTGGTAGGTATAGGTCTGTCACTGTATAACACAGGTACAGTACTGGTAGGTACAGGTCTGTCACTGTATAACACTGGGGTAAGTACTGGTGGGTACAGGTCTGTCACTGTATAACACTGGGCTAAGTACTGATTGGTACAGGTCTGTCTCTGTATAACACTGGGATACAGTACTGGTGGGTACAGGTCTGTCACTAACACTGGGGTACAGTACTGGTGGGTACAGGTCTGTCACTGTATAACACTGGGGTAAGTACTGATGGGTACAGGTCTGTCACTAACACTGGGGTACAGTACTGGTGGGTACAGGTCTGTCACTGTATAACACTGGGGTAAGTACTGATGGGTACAGGTCTGTCTCTGTATAACACTGGGGTAAGTACTGGTGGGTACAAGCCTGTCACTATAACACTGGGATACAGTACTGGTGGGTACAGGTCTGTCACTGTATAACACTGGGATACAGTACTGGTGGGTACAGGTCTGTCACTATAACACGGGTACAGTACTGGTGGGTACAGGTCTGTCACTGTATAACACAGGTACAGTACTGGTAGGTACAGGTCTGTCACTGTATAACACTGGGATACAGTACTGGTGGGTACAGGTTTGTCACTGTATAACACTGGGGTACAGTACTGGTGGGTACAGGTCTGTCACTGTATAACACTGGTACAGTACTGGTGGGTACAGGTCTGTCACTGTATAACACTGGGATATGGTACTGGTGGGTACAGGTCTGTCACTGTATAACACTGGGATATGGTACTGGTGGGTACAGGTCTGTCACTGTATAACACTGGGATACAGTACTGGTGGGTACAGGTCTGTCACTGTATAACACGGGTACAGTACTGGTGGGTACAGGTCTGTCACTGTATAACACTGGGGTACAGTACTGGTGGGTACAGGTCTGTCACTATAACGGGTACAGTACTGGTGGGTACAGGTGTGTCAGTGTATAACACTGGGGTACAGTACTGGTGGGTACAGGTCTGTCTCTGTATAACACTGGGGTACAGTACTGGTGGGCACAGGTCTGTCTCTATAACACTGGGATACAGTACTGGTGGGTGCAGGTCTGTCACTATAACACTGGGATACAGTACTGGTGGGTGCAGGTCTGTCACTGTATAACGGGTACAGTACTGGTGGGTACAAGTCTGTCACTATAACACTGGGGTACAGTACTGGTGGGTACAGGGCTGTCACTGTATAACACTGGGGTACAGTACTGGTGGGTACAGGGCTGTCACTGTATAACACTGGGGTACAGTACTGGTGGGTACAGGGCTGTCACTGTATAACACTGGGGTACAGTACTGGTGGGTACAGGTGTGTCAGTGTATAACACTGGGATACAGTACTGGTGGGTACAGGGCTGTCACTGTATAATACGGTACAGTACTGTCACTGGTGGTATGCAGAGCAATTTGAGGCAGTGAATTAAGAGTATCAGATAAGTGTATTGAGTTAAGTGTGATTTCCCTCCTCCTTCCCCCCCCCCCCCCCTCCCCCCTTTCAATTCAAACCATTGTTGAGTCTGAATGACTCTGGGTCTAGTCAGTTCAATCTGATCTGGATGGAGAAGAGACCACTTGAGTTGGGGTGCATTGAAATAGTTTATTAAGCAACAGTTTTGGTGAATTTTATCAATAAATATATGCTGGTCGCAAGTCTTCCAGATATTTAAAAAAATGCTGAATGCTGGAATGCAAAGAAATCTGCCAGCAGGTCTGTCAGCATTCAAAAGAGAAAAGACAGGCTAATGTTTTGGGTGGGACTTGAATCTAAAAATCTCATCCATTTACCTAGAAACCAAAAATATAAAAAAGCATAGTAAGCACAGATTTCAAAAGGTGCTTGACTAATCTTATTGAGTTCTTTGAGGAAGTAACAAAGAGTAGATAAGGGTAATGTAGTAGGTGTAATATACTTGGATTTTCAAAAGGACTTGAGCACAGAATCTAAGCTGAGGCGGAGGTACCGTCTTTCACTATTTGAAGGAGAGAAAGGAATTCTCCCAGTGTCTTGGTCAACAATCATCCCTCAACCAACAGCAAGAAGAGCAGACTATGTGGTCAATCATTCGTCCTTACTGTGCACAAATTGGCTGTTGCATTTGCTGACATAACACTGACTGCACTTCATAAATAATCCATTGGTTGTAAAATGCTTTAAGACATGAAAGGGTGCTATATAAATGTAAGTTCTTTTTTCCTTATGTGAACGTTGTTACCAATACAGTATTCTCCACTGAAACTCCAGAGACAAACGCTCCTCCTCAGCTAACTTTGGAACAAGTCAGTAGTATCTGACAAGAACTTACATAGAATTTACAGCACAGAAACAGGCCATTCGGCCCAACTGGTCTCTGCCAGTGTTTATGCTCCACATGAGCCTCCTCCCTCCCTACTTCATCTCACCTCATCAATGTATCCTTCTATTCCTTTCTCCCTCATGTGTTTATCTAGCTTCCCCTTAAATGCATCTATGCTATTTGCCTCAGCTACTCCTCGTGGTAGCGAGTTCCACATTCTAACCACTCTCTGGGTAAAGAAGTTTCTCCTGAATTCCCTATTGGATTTATTGGAGACTGTTCTATATTTATGTGCTAGTTCTGGACTCCCCCACAAGTGGAAACATTTTCTCTATGTCTACCCTATCAAACCCATTCATAGTTTTAAAGACAACAACCACATGCATTTATATAGCACCTTTAATGTAGTAAAACGTCCCAAGGCACTTCACAGGAGCGCTATCAAACAAAATTTGGCATCAAGCCACATAAGGAGATATTAGGACAGGTGACCGAGAGGTAGGTTTTAAGGAGCGTCTTAAAGGAGGACAGAGAGACGGAAAGGTTTAGGGAGGGAATTCCAGAGCTTAGGCCTTGGCAGCTGAAGGCACAGCTGACAATGGTGGAGCGAAGAAAATCAGGGATGTGCAAGGGGCAAGAATTGGAGGAGTGCAGAGATCTCGGAGGGTTGTTGGGTTGTAGTTGGTTACAGAGATAGGGAGGGGGCGAGCCCATGGAGGGATTTGAAAACATGAAAACATAAGAACATAAGAAATAGGAGCAGGAGTAGGCCATCCAGCCCCTCGAGCCTGCTCCGCCATTCAACAAGATCATGGCTGATCTTCTACCTCAACATCATTTTCCTGCACTATCCCCATATCCCTTGATGCCTTTAATATCTAGAAATCTATTGATCTCTGTTTTGAATGTACTCAATGACTGAGCCTCCACAGCCCTCTGGGGTAGAGAATTCCAAAGATTCACCTCCCTCTGAGTGAAGAAATTTCTCCTCATCTCAGTCCTAAATGGCCTACCCCTTATTCTGAGACTGTGACCCCTGGTTCTAGATTCCCCAGCCAGGGGAAACATCCTCCCTGCGTCTACCCTGTCGAGCCCTGTAACAATTTTGTATGTTTCAATGAGATCACCTCTCATTCTTCTAAACTCGAGAGAATACATGCCGAGTCTACTCAATCTCTCCTCATACGACAGTCCCGCCATCCCAGGAATCAGTCTGGTGAACCTTCATTGCACTCCCTCTATGACAAGTATATCCTTTCTTGGGTAAGGAGACCAAAACTGTACACAATACTCCAGGTGCGGTCTCACCAAGGCCCTATATAATTGCAGTAAGACATCTTTACTCCTGTACTCAAATCCTCTTGTAATAAAGGCCAACATATATTTGCTGCCTTAATTGCTTGCTGCACCTGCATGTTAGCTTTCAGTGACTCATGTACAAGGACACCCAGGTCCCTTTGAACATCAACATTTCCCAATCTCTCACCATTTAAAAAATACTCTGCATTTCTGTTTTTCCTACCAAAGTGGATAACTTCACATTTTTCCACATTATATTCCATCTGCCATGTTCTTGCCCACTCACTTAGTCTGCCTATATCCCCTTGAAGCGTCTTTGCATCCTCCTCACAACTCACATTCCCACCCAGTTTTGTGTCATCAGCAAACTTTGGAAATACTACATTTGGTCCCCTCATCCAAATCATTGATATATATTGTGAATAGCTGGGGCCTAAGCACTGATCCCTGCGGTACCCCACTAGTCACAGTCTGTCAACCTGAAAAAGACCTGTTTATTCCTGCTCTGTTTTCTGTCTGTTAACCAATTCTCAATCCATGCCAGTATATTACCCCCAATTCCATGTGCTCTAACTTTGTTCATCAACCTCCTGTGTGGGACCTTATCGAAAGCCTTCTGAAAATCCAAATACACCACATCCACTGGTTCCCCCTTATCTATTCTACTAGTTACATCCTCAAAGAACTCCAATAGGTTTGTCAAACGTGATTTCCCTTTCATAAATCCATGTTGACTCTGCCAAATCCTATTATTATTTTCTAAGTGTCCTTTCATCACATCCTTTATAAAAGATTCTAATATTTTCCCTACTACTGATGTCAGGCTAACAGGTCTGTAGTTCCCTGTTTTCTCTCTCCCTCCTTTCTTAAATACTGGGGTTACATTGACTACCTTCCAATCTGCAGGAACCGTTCCAGAATCTATAGAATTATGGAAGATGACAACCAGTGCATCCACTATCTCTATAGCCACCTCTTTCAAAACCCTGGGATGTAGATCATCAGGTCCTAGGGATTTATTGACTTTCAGTCCCATTAATTTCTGTAGTACTATTTTTTTACTCATACAAATTTCTTTCAGTTCCTCATTCTCACCAGACCCTTGGTTCTCTAGTATTTCTGGGAGATTTTTTGTGTCTTCTTCCGTGAAGACAGACACAAAATATTTGTTTAATTTCTCTGCCATTTCCTTATTCCCCATTATAAATTCTCCCCTCTCTGTCTGTAAGGGACCCACATTTGCCTTCGCCAGTCTTTTCCTTTTTACATACAATAGAAGCTTTACAGTCTGTTTTTATGTTTCTCGCTAGTTTACTCTCATATTCTATTTTCCCTCTTTATCAATTTCTTGGTCCTCCTTTGCTGAATTCTAAAATGCTCCCAATCCTCAGGCTCACTGCTTTTTCTGGCAACTTTATATGCCTCTTCCTTTGATTTAATACTGTCTTTAATTTCTCTTGTTAGCCACGGTTGGACCACTTTTCCTGTTGAGTTTTTGTGCCTTAAACGAATATATATTTGTTGTAAATTATGTATTAATTCTTTAAATGCTAGCCATTGCCTGTCTACCATCATACCTTGCAATGTAGTTCCCCAATCAACCACAGCCAACTTGTGCCTCATACCTTCGTAGTTTCCTTTGTTTAGATTTAAGACCCTAGTTTCGGGTTGAACTACATCACTTTCAAACTTAATGAAGAATTCTATCATATTATGGTCACTCTTCCCTAAGGGCTCCTTTACAACAAGATTATTAATTAACCCTTTCTCATTGCACAATACCAGATCTAAAACAGCCTGTTCCCTAGTTGGTTCCTCAACATACTGATCTAGAAAACTATCTCGTATATGTTCCAGGAATTCATCCTCCACAGTATTAGTGCTAATTTGATTTGCCCAATCTATATGAAGATTAAAGTCTCCCATGATTACTGTATTACCCTTGTTACATACACTTCTAATTTCCTGCTTTATACCGTGCCCTACATTACCACTACTGTTTGGTGGCCTATAAACAACTCTCGCCAATGTTTTCTGCCCCTTGATGTTTCTTAGCTCCACCCAAACTGATTCTACATCTTGATTTTCTGAGCCAAGATCCTTTCTCACTATTGTACTGATCTCATCCTTTATTAACAGCGCTATCCCACCTCCTTTTCCTTTTTTGCTGTCCTTCCTAAATGTTGAATATCCTTGAATATTCAGTTCCCAGCCTTGGTCACCCTGCAGCCACGTCTCTGTAATGGTAATTAGATCAGACCCATTTACTTCTACTTGTGCCGTCAATTCATCTACCTTGTTGCGAATGCTGCGTACATTCAGATAAAGTGCCTTTAATTTTGCCTTTTTAATATTTTTTCCCACTTTGACCTTATTTGCCGCTGGCCTTTGTTTCCGCTGCCTTCCAATTTCACTTACTGCTTTTCTACCTTCCACTTCCAGCTTTATTACTCTCCCTTCTGAATCTCCTCTCAGGTTCCCATTCCCTGCCAGGTTAGCTTAAACCCTCCCCAACAGCACTAACAAACCTCCCCACAAGGATATTGGTCCCGGCCCTGTTGAGGTGCAACCCGTCCGGCTTGTACAGTTCCCACCTCCCCCAGAACTGGTCCCAATGCCCCAGGAATCCAAAACCCTCCCTCCTCCTGCATCACCTCTCCAACCATGCAGTCATCTGCACTATTCTCCTATTTCCATACTCACTAGCGCGTAGCACCGGGAGTAATCTGGAGATTACTGCCCTTGAGGTCCTGCTTGTTAATTTCTTTCCTAACTCCTTAAACTCTGCCTGCAGGACCTCATCCCTCTTTCTACCTATGTCGTTGGTACTGATTACGGGCCACCACCTCTAGCTGTTCACCACCCCCCGCCCCGAGAATGTTTTGTAGCCGCTCAGTAACATCCATGACCCTGGCACCAGGGAGGCAACATACCATCCTGAGGATGAGAATTTTAAAATCGAGGCATTGCTGGACCAGGAGCCAGTGCGGGTTGGTGAGCAGGACTTGGTCCGAGTTAAGATATGGGCAGCAGAAAATCTGAAATAAAAGCTAAAATGCACTGCAGGTCTGTCAGCATCTGTAAAGTAATGATAGGTTAAAGTTTCAGCAACTAGAAACTGTAACCATCTAATGTCCAGTTCATAGTGGTGAACGGTTGTTTCTCAGACTGGGGGGAACTATACAGTGGTGTTCCCCAGGGGTCAGTATTAGGACCACTGCTCTTTTTGATATATATTAATGACCTGGACTTGGGTATAGAGAGTATAATTTCAAAGTTTGCAGATGACACGAAACTCGGAAATGTAGTAAACAATGTGGAGGATAGTAACAGACTTCAGGAGGACACAGACAGACTGGTGAAATGGGCAGACATATGGCAGATGGAATTTAATGCTGAGAAGTGTGAAGTGATACATTTTGGTAGGAAGAATGAGGAGAGGCGATATAAACTAAATGGTACAATTTTAAAGGGGATGAAGGAACAGAGAGACCTGGGGGTGCACTTACACAAATCGTTGAAGGTGGCAGGACAAATTGAGAAGGCTTTAAAAAAGCATACGGGATTCTTGGCTTTATAAGTAGAGGCATAGAGTACAAATGCAAGGAAGTTATGCTAAAACACTGGTTAGGCCTCAGCTGGAGTATTGTGTTCAATTCTGGGCACCGCACTTTAGGAGGGATGCCAAGGCCTTAGAGAGGGTGCAGAAGAGATTTATTAGGATGATACCAGGGATGAGGGACTTCAGTTATGTGGAGAGACTGGAGAAGCTGGGGTTGTTCTCCTTGGAACAGAAAAGATTGAGAGGAGATTTGATCGAGGTGTTCAAAATCATGAACGGTTTCGATAGAGTAAATAAGGAGAAACTGTTTCCAGTGGCAGGAGGGCCAGTAACCAGAGGACACAGATTTAAGGTAATCAGCAAAAGAGCGAGAGGCGACAAAAGGAAACATTTTTTTACGCATCAAGTTGTTATGATCAGGGATGCACTGCCTGAAAGGGCGGTGGAAGCAGATTTAACAGTAACTTTCAAAAGGGAGTTGGATAAATACTTGAAGGGAAAATATTTGCAGGGCTATAGGGAAAGAGCAGGGGAATGGGACTAATTGGATAGCTCTTTTCAAAGAGCCAGCACAGGCACGATGGGCTGAATGGCCTCCTCCTGTGCTGTACCATCCTCTTATATTACTATGATACTATGTCTTTTTTCTTTAAAAGGTCCTGGCAGCTCTTTGCTCGAGCAATCCAAATGCATCTCATGGTCCCAATACCCCGACTCCAACCCATGTGACCCTGTGTCTTCTCCCCTTCAAATGTATATCTGTTCTTCCATTTAAAAGATGCTCTGCTTCAACCACCCCCTGTGTCAAAGCATTCCATGCAACAAAAACAAAATTAAAACAGAGACACCTGGGGGTTCACATACACAAATCTTTGAAGGTGGCAGGACAAGTTGAGAAGGCTGTTAAAAATGGCTTTATTAATAGAGGCATAGAGTACAAAAGCAAGGAAGTTATGCTAAACCTTTATAAAACACTGGTTAGGCCTCAGCTGGAGTATTGTGTTCAATTCTGGGCACTACAATTTAGGGAGGATGTCGAGGCCTTAGAGAGGGTGCAGGGGAGATTTACTAGAATGGTTCCAGGGATGAGGGACTTTAGTTACGTGGAGAGACTGGAGAAGCTGGGAATGTTCTCCTTAGAGCAGAGAAGGTTAAGGGGAGATTTGATAGAGGTATTCAAGATCATGAACGGTTTTGATTAGAGTAAATAAGGAGAAACTGTTTCCAATGGTAGAAGGGTCGGTCACCAGAGGACACAGATCGACAAAAGCACCAAAGGCAACATGAGGAAACATTTTTTTATGCAGCGAGTTGTAATGATCTGGAATGCGCTGCCTGAAAGGGTGGTGGAAGCAGATTCAGTAGTAACTTTCAAAAGGGAATTGGATAAATACTTGAAGAGAAAACATTTTACAGGGTTTGGCGGAAAGAGCAGGGGAATGGGACTAATTGGATAGCTTTCAAAGAGTCAGCACAGGCATGATAGGCCGAATGGCCTCCTCCTGTCCTGTACCTACTATGATCCTGTCCTGTACCTACAATGATACCATGAGCTGTAATACGCTGTAATCTAATTTGACTTCATGTGAGGCTTAAGTAATTTGTATGGCCTTAAACTCTGGGACCACATTCCGCTCTTGCAACATGCTCCCCATTCATCTTTTATTTTATTATAATAACCGTGTTGCCTGGAGTCAAATTTTGTTTGATAGGGCCTTGGGACGTTTTACTACGTTAAAGATGCTTTATAAATGCCAGTTGTTGTTGTATATAATTAATCAGTTTGCTGGTAATGCTTCTTACTGATAGCAAAGTCTGATTGTAATTTCACATGCCCATTGTACTGCAATCCTAGTGACAACAGTTATTGTTTCCCTACGTGAGGCAGTGACTACACTTCAAAAAAGTACTTAATTGGCTGTGAAGGGCTTTGTGACGTTCTGAGGTCAAGAAAGGCACTTTATAATTGCGAGTTCTTTCTTTTGTTAATTGTTCTGAAATTGAAAAGTTTGGATCTAATTGCTTCTGTTGATTCTCTGTTTAGGTTGCTCACAAGAGGAACAGTACGCAATGGACAGTCATCGGGGGTAAGCATTTAGTAATACAACAGTAGTAATATCCGATGACATTCTGATACTGTAGATAGAGGACCCCAGATTCATGTAAGCAAGTTACCAGGCCGTTGCTCAGTTCTGGGTTTGAAATGATGCCACCAGGGCAAAGCTCAGTTACGGCCTGTGAGCTCACATTAGTGACTTAAGTTCACTGGTTTCTGTGGTCTGCAGTGTTCTCCAAACTGGGCACTAGGTGGTTCATAAGAATACCTGAGGTGAATTGGCCTCCACTTGATGCCTCCCCACAGCCACAATGTTGAAATAGGAAAGACTGCAGAAGGGGAGAATGGAGCCTGCATCTTATCACTGTGCCTTGGTGAACAAAGGTGTTCCACAATTCATCAATCCCTGAGCAAAAATACCGCTGTACACACTCATTTGCAGCAGTGGTTTGGCTCTGGGACCTATGGGTCATTCCCAGAATGATTTCGCCTTGATGCTGTGCATGCCTGGATTCTCCCCCCACCTCGGCCCCCAGCCTGTTGTCAGTCACTTTCTCAACTGTATCTCTTCTGGTTGTTCTCTAACCTTTCTGCTCCTTTGTGCATCTGTCCCGTTCCCCTCTCATTCCTGCTGCTCTTTTGCCTTCCACTGCTGCGTTTTCTAGTTTATTTTTTTTTAAGAGTTCTCCAAGGTGAACACAAGGTTCTATATTCCCAGGTTGAGCTCCCGATGATCCAGACCTCCGATTCACTGCAGTCGTAGTTGTTATCAGTGCACCAGCTGTTTAGCCTCCCAAGCAATGAAGGACACCAAAATAATCTTAAAATTGACGCCAAAGAACAACTATTTTGTTATACTTTGTCCTCCTATCTTTATTCAGCATAAACAGTGAATTAACAAATTATAATTGTGCCACAGATAAATGTTTATAGGTAGTAAAAAGCCCTTTGGAGCCCCTGTCCCTCCCCAGTCATGGCAGGAGTTCCAGAGAGTGCTCTTCGGGATCTCCTCCCCACCACTGCTGGGAAATGGCCTTGAAGTAGATGGTTAAAGAGGAAAGCTCCATCTTGACCTGTAGACTCCAACCCGGAGAAATCTGGCCCTGTAAAATGTCCCAGTTCCCCCAGTGATCAGACCATAGGCACAGTCCCATCACTCAGTCATTCCTTCTGGAATCTGCGTGTATTCCCACCCTGAACTGAAGACTAGTACAGTCAGTCAAATGCCTCTTCTCCACCAGGTGAAGTGATGAACAGGGAGTGAACTAGCTACAGACCCCCACCTCAACCAGAAAGGCACACTTTACAAGAACAGAAATCTGTCCCCACCAATGCAACAACACCTTCCCCAGCTTATTATGTATACATGGCCATCACTGGCGATTGGGGTGCGGGGAAGCAGCTAAACAACTTTGAAAGTGAAAGGCCTGCAATAATCTGTTCTGGAAATTGAATTAAACTGCAGATATCAGGCTCCTTGAAAGTGGAGTCACAGGTGGATAGGGTGGTGAAGAAGGCATTCGGCATGCTTGGTTTCATTGGTCAGAACATTGAATGCAGGAGTTGGGATGTCTTGTTGAAGTTGTACAGGGCATTGGTGAGGCCACACTTGGAGTACTGTGTACAGTTCTGGTCACCCTATTATAGAAAGGATATTATTAAACTAGAAAGAGTGCAGAAAAGATTTACTAGGATGCTACCGGGACTTGATGGTTTGACTTATAGGGAGAGGTTGGATAGACTGGGACTTTTTTCCCTGGAGAGTAGGAGGTTTAGGGGTGATCTTATAGAAGTCTATAAAATAATGAGGGGCATAGATAAGGTAGATAGTCAAAATCTTTTCCCAAAGGTAGGGGAGTCTATAACGAGGGGGCATAGATTTAAGGTGAGAGGGGAGAGATACAAAAGGGTCCAGAGGGGCAATTTTTTCACTCAAAGGGTGGTGAGTGTCTGGAACGAGCTGCCAGAGGCAGTAGTAGAGGCAGGTACAATTTTGTCTTTTAAAAAGCATTTGGACAGTTACATGGGTAAGATGGGTATAGAGGGATATGGGCCAAGTGCAGGAAATTGGGACTAGCTTAGTGGTATCAACTGGGCGACATGGACATGTTGGGCCGAAGGGCCTGTTTCCATGTTGTAACTTCTATGATTCTATATCTGGTAGTACGTTCCAATCAAGGGGTTTGGAAGACTGCAATTGGACTTCTGCCTCTGTGTTTGCATATATTGTACATTTATACAGAGATTGAAAGATATTTTTGATAGTGATGGCTGCTTCTCGTTATTGTTGGTTGGTGCAAGCACCCTGAATATGTGAATTTAATGTAGGATCCTGCATGATATTGGGATATTTAAGGTAGTGACTTATTCACCAACCTCCATACCACACTATTTATAACCTATCAGTGGGGGAAACAAAACATACTTTGGGGTTACCGAAGCAACGAGTGACTGGCTGTTGTTGTCACTAGGTATCCTGGAGAAATGTTTAACCGACATGTTCTCGATGATGACAAGTCGATGGTGAGCCAGATGCAGAAGAAATACTGGAAGACAAAGCAGGCGCTCATCAAAGCGACAGGGAAGAAAGAGGACGAGCACGTGGTGTCTTCTGACGCAGATTTGGACGCAAAGTTGGCGGTAGGTGGGCAAATCTGACCATCCTCAGCTTTAACACTCGGATTTCAGTAAAAATGTAGTGGCAAGGCGTGTAAAATTTCTATATTGTGTCTACATAAATCGTCAAAAACACCCAGCAGCGCAATTGTCCATTCCATCCTCCCAAATTTGGGCTGTGTATGGAGCTAGTTACCCGAAATAATATTAAGATGAAGTAATAGTAATTACAAGTCTATCACAAGTCTATCACTGGTAGGAGAAATTTACGGTGATGAAGTAGGAGTTTGACACGAGACGTGTATTGGCACAATAGTAGTGTATTGGTGGAAATGTTCTTTTCCCAATATTTATTGGTACCAATACGCTAAATAAGTCTAGTGACAACGTTGATCTCCTCCCATTGTGTCAGCAAATGACTATAGGCTGTATATTGAGAGGTACAACAAATCCTGCCCTTAAATGAAAAGAAAATGCTGGCAGGTGTGTCAGCATCTGAGAAAAGATGTTAGTGTTTTAAGTGGAGACCTTTTGGTGAGAGTTAAGGGGCCTCAAACTAAAACGTTCACCTGTCTTTTGTCTCTTCCAATGCTCACAGACCTGCTTTGTTTTTTCAATATTTTCTGTTCTCATTTTAGATTTCCAGCCTTTGCCATTTATTTTCTCCCTAACCTCGATCAATCAGCTCTTTACCCACTGAGGACTGTGGCAGCAGTTTTATAATAAATAACAATTGTACAGAGAAATCTGGATTTAATCTTCGGGGTTAAGGCATCAAGGGGTATGGGGAGAGAGCGGGAGTATGATAGTGAGATAGAGAATCAGCCATGATCATATTGAATGGCGGAGCAGGCTCGAAGGGCTGAATGGCCTACTCCTGCTCCTATTTTCTATGTTTTTAGTTTTGCCTTAACAGGTGTTGGAAAACAGCAACTGCAGGCAGACTGGATAACATCTCAGTGACTTGGCAAATACACATCCTTGTGCCAGAAAATTACGTGCCTGTGCTGTATATGTGTCTGATTAAAAAGAACGTCCCCATATCACAGTGCTGGGTCTCAATCCGCACCCACCTGGAGGCCAGTATGGCTCATCTTACTCAGCGTACCAGCCTCCAGAATCAGCCAGCTCCCAACTGAGGCGGGGAATCAGCAACAACCAGCAAAGGGAGTCCCTGCCTCCCAGGCGTCATTGGCCTTGTAAGAGGTGGGTGGAGGCTCGGCCCCTTTCAATGCCGAATGGAAAGTCCCGGAATCGGTGGGAACCTGGCGTACCCCAAGTCCTTGACATTTTCTGGAGGGTTCTGCTGGAGTTATGGTAGGAGTCCAGTGGAGGCCTGAGGAAATTCGTCCCAGATACTGAACTTAATGAGTCTGGTAATGTTTTTTTTTATTCATTCATGAGATGTAGGCGTCGCTGACGAGGCCTGCATTTATTGCCCATCCCTAATTGTCCTTGAGAAGGTAGTGGTGAGCCGCCTTCTTGAACCGCTGCAGTCCGTGTGTTAGTTAGGGAGTTGCTGGATTTTGACCGAGCGACAATGAAGGAACGGCGATATATTTCCAAGTCAGGATGGTGTGTGACTTGGAGGGGAACGTGCAGGTGGTGTTGTTCCCATGTACCTGCTGCCATTGTCCTTCTAGGTGATAGAGGTCACAGGTTTGGGAGGTGCTGTCGAAAAAGCCTTGGCGAGTTGCTGCAGTGCAACCTGTGGATGGTACACACTGCAGCCACGGTGCATCAGTTGTGAAGGGAGTGAATGTTTAGGGTGGTGGATGGGGTGCCAATCAAGCGGGCTGCTTTGTTCTGGGTGGTGTCGAGCTTCTTGAATGTTGTTGGAGCTGCACTCATCCATGCAAGTGGAGAGTATTCCATCACACTCCTGACTTGTGCCTTGTAGATGGTGGAAAAGCTTTGGGGAGTCAGGAGGTGAGTCACTCGCTGCAGAATACCCAGACTCTGACCTGCTCTTGTAGCCACAGTATTTATATGGCTGGTCCAGTTAAGTTTCTGGTCAATGGTGACCCCTAGGATGTTGATGGTGGGGGATTCGGTGATGGTAATGCTGTTGAATGTCATGGGGAGGTGGTTAGGCTCTCTTTTGTTGGAGATGGTCATTGTCTGGCGCGAATGTTACTTGCCACTTATCAGCCCAAGCCTGGATGTTGTCCAGGTCTTGCTGCCTGCGGGCTCGGACTGCTTCGTTATCTGAGGGGTTGCGAATGGAACTGAACACTGTGCAATCATCAGCGAACATCCCCATTTCTGCCCTCTTGATGGAGGGAAGGTCGTTGATGAAGCAGCTGAAGATGGTTGGGCCAAGGACACTGCCCTGAGGAACTCCTGCAGCAATGTGCTGGGGCTGAGATGATTGGCCTCCAACAACCACTACCATCTTCCTTTGTTCCATCTTCCTTTCCAACCCAGAGGTTACGAGTTCATATCCCATTATGGAAAGTTGTGAAATTGAACTCTATGGGGCCGATTTTCGGATGGCCGAGCGGGTGTGCTGGGGGCTCCTAAAATGACGGAATCCTAGAGCGGGTTCAGAGCCCGGCTCCAACCCGCTGACGTGTTCGGGTGTGTGCGCAGCTCCCGAATGAGGGACTCGGTATGCTTCTTTACGTAGTTAGGTAGATAGTTGAGGTACTCATTGAGTGGACATTTTGGCAGGGGTGCAATTTTGAAGGATCCTCAGCGTGTTTCCCGTGCTGTGGGAAACACTCCCTATTGGAGCAGACGTGTTTCAGCCAGCAGCCAGTGGGAGATGCAAAGGATTATTTGACAGGTGGGGAGAAAACGTCATTGCAGCAGGGCACTCTGTCACTTCAGACAAAGTTTTGGCTGCAACACTTTGTCTTTCCACTCAAAATTCTTAATTTATACCCTAAACTCTGCTGTGCAAACACATTTACCTCGACTTTGTGGACCCCCTCCAACTCACACCGTCAGGCTTGGGGGGGGGGGCGCCATAGCTGCATTCATCACTTCATCCGAGGACGAGCAACATCACTAGCCTTGCCAGGCACGCCGTCCATCTCCGCCACGTGGAGCTCCACAACAAAGTTCTGCGCCTCAGGCACCTACACAAGAGCACGGAGGGCAACAACAGAGAGAGCGACGTCGCAGGAGGCACTACCCTCGCCACAGGGTCTACAGACTGAGGCTCGGCTTCCTGGACCTCTATGAGGGGCAGTGCATACGGAGGCTCAGAGTCAGTCGCCAGGTAGTCGCAGACATCTGCAGCCTCCTTCGTGCCGAGCTGCTCCCGGCTGGCCCGAGCAGCACCTCCTTACCTGTCGCTGTCAAAGTCACCACTGCCCTCAACTTCTTCGCCTCCAGATCATTCCAGGGTGCCACCGGGGACATCGCCAGGGTCTCTCAGTCGTCTGCACACGTGCATAAGGCAGGTCACGGACAGCTTCTTTCGCAGGGCCTCGCACTACGTCAACTTCCCCATGGATGAACGCGGCCAGACTGAAAGGGCAGTGGGATTCCACGCTGTGGCTGGCTTCCCACGGGTGCAGGGTGTAATCGATTGCACCCATATAGCAATACGAGCACCTCCACACGAGCCAGGACTGTTCATCAACAGGAAGGGCTATCACTCCATCAACACTCAGCTTGTTTGTGACCACCGCAGGAGATTCCTTCATGTGTGCGCCAGATACCCTGGCAGCTGCTACGATTCCTTCATCCTCGGAGACTCCAATATCCTGCCCCTCTTCCACGCACCGAACACCCAGATGGGCTGGCTCCTCGGGGACAAGGGATACCCCCTGCACTCTTTGCTCATGACCATGACACCTCTGAGGAACTCCACCACCGAGCAACAGCGTCGACATAACGACAGCCACATCGCTACCAGGTCAACAATTGAGCTTCAGGTGCCTTGATCATTCTGGGGGAGCGCTTCAATACGCACCAGCAGAGTGGAACGCATTATAGTCGTGTGTTGTGCCCTGCACAACATGGCACAAGAGAGGGGTGCAGCTGGAGGAAGCCCCATCCACATCTGCCACCCATATGGAGGGGGAGCAACCCATGGGTGGAACAGCGGCTCACCTGGCTGCTCATGAGGCCAGGGAGTCACTGTGAACGGTTCTCCTAACATCAGACAATGTGAAGAGTCCAGTCCTCCTGGACAGAGCAGCAGCAGCCACACCAGCCACCACCCCCACACCGGCCCCTGCCCCCTGAAACTACACATACACCCACTGTAGAGTGACCCAATGGGTGGCATCAAGTGTGGGTGTTCATGGTGAACCTCATGAAAGGGCCTTATTGCACAAGCCAGTCAAGAATGGCCAAGACGTGGCAGTAGTGGTGACAACAATAATATTTAATGTGCCATTAACAAAAATAAAATATAAATAAAAAACATGACAAACCGTCAAACACCTTTGTGCTCACAAAACCTTCACCATACGCTTATGAGTACTACTATGTGGTGCCTCCCCTGTGGCTGCAGCGGAGGTAGTGGCAGGTTGCTCTTGTTCATGCCCTAACCGATTTTAGATGCTTTGGGCCTACGCCCTCTGGGTTTCGGTGCCCATGAGGGCCCCTCCAAAGACTGCTCCACCTGCACCTGTGCAGGGACAGACTCTGCCACCTGGAGAGGAGGCAGCATTGCGGGTACTGGTTGAGGGGGGGGGGCAACGGGTGAGACGTGGGGGCGCTTTGAGTGGCGTCCCCACTTCCATGTCCCCTTTTGCCATTTTCCCTCCCCTGGGCCAGGCCCACACCATTCCAACCACTCTGCTGGACGACAGTTTGGAGGACATGTGTGAAGCCTTGTAAGACCAGTGCCGGAGTACCTGCCTGCCTGTATAAGGCTCACCCTGAGTCCGAAGGGCCATTGTCAGGGCCTCGATGGACTCATTTGTGAGCCATGCTTGAAGCTCAGAGGAGGTTAGCATTCCCTCCATCGCAGATATTCCCGCACTTAACCGCAACACTATCTCAGAAATGCCCTCACGTCCCTGTGACGGTATCTGAGATTCCCTGCAGTACCTGTGACACCATTCCACTCATGCAGGAGTTAGAACCGTAGAAAAGGTACAGCACAGAAGGGGGCCATTCGGCCCATCATGTCCGCACCGGCTTGAGGAACAACCAGGTGCCCATTCTAATCCCACCTTTCAGCACCCGGTCCATAGCCCTGCAGCTTACAGCACTTTAGGTGCAGGTCCAGGTACTTTTTAGAAGAGTTGAGGGTCCTTGCCTCTACCACCAATTCGGACAGCGAATTCCATACACCCATCACCCTTGGGTAAAAAAGTTTTTCCTCATGTCCCCTCTAATCTTTCTGCCAATCTGCTACCTTCAAGGACCTGTGCACATTCACTCCAAGGTTTCTCACTTCCTCTACCCCTCTCAATATATTCCCGTTTACCGCATATTCCCTTTTACTGTTTGCCCTCCCTAAGTGCATTACCTCACACTTCTCCGGGTTGAACTCTATTTGCCACTTTTCCACCCACTCCACCAACCCATTGATATCTTCTTGGAGTCTACAGCTATCCTCTTCGCTGTCAACTACACGGCCAATTTTTGTGTCGTCTGCAAATTTGCCAATCATGCCCCCTACGTTCAAGTCCATATCATTAATATATACCACAAACAGCAAGGGACCCAACACTGAGCCCTGTGGCACACCACTGGAAACGGATTTCCATTCGCAAAGACATCCATCAACTTTTACCCTTTGTTTCCTGTTACTCAGCCAATTTTGGATCCAACTCGCCACATTTCCCTGTATCCCATGGGCTTTTACCTTTCTGACCAGTCTGTCATGTGTGACCTTGCCAAATGCCTTACTAAAATCCATGTAGACAACATCCACTGCACTACCCTCATTAACCCTCCTTGTCACTTCCTCAAAGAATTCAATCAGATTTGTAAGGCATGACCTTCCCTGAACAAATCCATGCTGACTATCCCTGATTAAACCATGCCTTTCCAAGTGACAGTTTATCCTATCTCTGTATTGATTCTAATAGTTTGCCCACCACCAAGGTAAGACTGACCGGCCTATAATTGTTCGGCCTTTCCCTCGCACCCTTTTTTAAACAATGGTATTACGTTTGCAGTCTTCCAGTCCTCCGGTACCTCCGCTGTATCTAGTAAGGATTGGAAAATGATCCTCAGAGCATCCACTATTTCCTCCCTGACTTCCTTCAATAGCCAAGGAAACAATCCATCCGGCCCTGGTGACTTATCAACTTTCAAGGATTCCAGTCCCTCTAGTACTTCCTCTCTCGTTATGTTTACCTTATCCAATATTTCACACCTCTCCTCTTTAACTACTACGTCCAGATCATCCCTTTCCTTGTGAATACGGAGACAAAATATTCATTTAAAACCCGACCCACATCCTCTGCTTCTACACACAAGTTACCCTTATCATCCCTGATAGGTCCCACCTTTTCCTTAGCTTATCCTCTTGTTCTTAATGTACTGATAAAACATCTTTGGGTTTTCTTTAATCTCACTAGCTAATATCAAGCTTTCCTTATTTCCTTTTTTATGTCATCCCTGTACTTTCTATACTCCTCTAGGCTTTCTGCAGTATTTAGTTTTCTGTGACAGTCATCAGCTTTCTTTTTTTGCTTTATCTTGCTCCGAATACTTCTAGACAACCAGGGGGCTCTAAATTTGGCAGTGCCACCCTTTTTCTTTGAGGGGATGTGACTCCTCCATCCTCTGTGCGATTTTGGAGAATGCGCGTGGCACTTGTTCCAGCACCTCGCAAATGTGCTGCTGCCCCTCGATCATTCTCCTTTTTATGGATGGCCCCCAGGCTTCAGCATCTGTATCCAGCTGAGCAGAGCCTGGAGAAGAGTGCTCCCACCGATGTGGACTCTCCACAGCTGCCCCTGCCGCCAGTGTCTGCTCGTGCTCACGCGTGTGGTGACTCACCATGTGCGACCCCAACTATGTGAGGATGGGGACCCACCGAGGTGTGTATATCTGCGCTGGTGGATGGCTCGCTCAGATGTGACGGTGCCCCTCAGAGGCCGGCAAGTCCTCTGAGGAATCGCCCTCCGCCTTCTCGGCGGTCTCTGAAGGCCCTGTAAGAGAACAGAAGGCGATTTTAAGCATGCTGACAGATGTTGAGGTGCTGAAGATGGCAAGGCATGTTAACATCATTTGCTATTGTGAGTGCTGAATGTTAAAGTTCTGTCACCAGCCATTTGTCGGGTGGCAGTCTCGGCGTCCCCGACGGACAGGCACTTGAGGGTGCGGCTTAACTCCGCGTCTGTGAGGATGACCAGATGTTGCGGCCCCCTCCTCCAGTCTTCGCCCTCTCCCATGCATTCTGGGCTCTCCTATAAGGGGAGAAAGTAGAGAGGCGTGAATGAGGGATGGTGACGTGGCCAACCGCTGAATGCATTGGTTTGGGTGAGGCTGACCGTGAAAGAGATGCATCAGAGGGTGAGCATGAGACTGAGCCATGACATTGTGTGAGGATTGGGTTGAGCGGTAGTGGTGGGATGAGTACTGGGGAGGTGAGGAAGTGCAGGTAAATTGAGGATGAGCTTTGAGTGGGTGTGAGGGGTGTTGGCAGTGCAGAAGGAGTTGTGGGGTGGGGCGGTTATGTGGAAGACAGAGTGTAGGAGAATGAGTAAGTGTACTCACTTTGGCTGACCTACTTAGGTCATTCCTGCACTGTATCCATGTGCATGAGAAGTTGCTGCTGCTGGTGACCTCCTCTGCCACCTCGAGCCAGGCCTTGGTGGCAGAGGCAGGCCACTTCTTCCCGTCTGCCCGGTAGAAAATATCCCCCCTCCTCCTCCTCCACCCCATCCAGTAGGACCTGGAGTGAGGCATCAGTAAATCTGGGAGCAGCCTTTCCCTGGTCTGCTTCATTGTATAATTTTGGTTGTTTGCTGCAGGAGCACCATTGGAGGACTGCCCCTTTAAATAGGGCTCCTCCAGCTGACGGCCTGTGATGCGGGTGCGCAGTCCACCCGTTGCGCAGGTTGATGACTGGAAACTCCTGAAGCCACGGTAAGTGGCTTCAATTTACCCGTGATCGCGTGGGGATGGACAGATTTTACTGGGTGGGTTACCCATACGCCCAATCGGCACCACCCCCCCGCCCCGGCCCCGGCTGCCATCCCGCCTCCCTGGTAATATCGGGGCCTATAAATCTGGCAATCTCTGGGCTAGCACCAGAAAAATTGACCATGAAAGCTGCCGGATTGTTGTAAAAACCCAACTGGTTCACTAATGTCCTTCAGGGAATGGAAGTTGTTGCTTCTATCTGGTCTGGCCTACAGGTGACTCCAGTCCCGCACTACGAGGTTAACTCTTTATACCCTCGTGGCAACTAGGATGGGCAATAAATGCTGCCTTGCCAGCGTTGTTCATTCCCTAAACTGAATTGTAAAAAAGAAGCCAAACTTTAGAAGCCCTTCTGCACCAGGACCCTTCTGGTCAACAAGAGAAGTAAGAGATAGTATAAAGCTAAAAGAAAGGGCTTACAGGACTGCAAAGAACAGTGGAGATCCTGCAGGTAGGGAGAGATATGAAGAACATCACAGGGATACAAAGATAGTAGTTAGAGCTGCAAAAATGGAATACGAGAAAAAGCTTGAGGGATACCAAAGACAACACTAAAGGTTTTTATAAGTGTGTTAAGAGAAAGATCAGAGTAATGTGGGCCCCTTAAAGACAGACACAGGTGATATTGTAATTGGAAATTAGGAAATGACAGACTTACTAAATACTTACTTTGTATCAGTCGTCACATCAGAGGATGAGGATAAAGTACCAGAGCTACAAGGAAAACAAAAAATAAATCAAGGGGAGGAACTTACTAGATTTAATACAAGTTTAAAAAAAAATGATAATGGAGAAAATAATGAGACTAAAGATACATAAATCTCCAGGGCCTGATAGTTTCTACCTCAGGGTATTAAAAGAAGTAGGTGAGGAAATTGTAGATGCTCCAGTCATGATCTTCCAAAACTCTCTCGATTCAGGAACTGTCCTCCTGAATTGGAAAATTGCCAATGTCACTCCAATATTTAAGAAGGGTGAGAGAGATAAACTGGGAAATTATAGGCCTAATGTCTGTTGTGGGGCAGTTACTAGCATCTATTATCAGGGCCTGTAGAATAGGGACAGTCTGGGGAATGCAGGGTGATGTGGGCCTGTAGAATAGGGACAGTCTGGGGAATGCAGGGTGATGTGGGCCTGTAGAATAGGGACAGTCTGGGGAATGCAGGGTGATGTGGGCCTGTAGAATCTGTAGAATCAGAGTGACTGAGCACTTGGACAAACATGAACTGATCAGAGAGAGCCAGCATGGATTTGTAAAGGGGAAGTCATGTCTAATGAACCGAGTTGGATTTTTTGAGGAGGTCGTTAATGTGGTAGATATGGGAATGTTTTCATACATACATATTTTATATATATATATATATATCACACACACTTAAAGAAGGCATTCAATAAGCTTCTACATAAGAGACTGTTAATAAAAGTGAAAGCGCATGGAATTGGAGTCAATCTATTGGCTTGGATAGGGAATTGGTGAGGAGGTAGGAGACAGAGAGTAGGGTAATGGGTATGTACTCAAATTGGCAGGATGTGACTAGTGGTGTCCCCCAGGGATCTGTACTGGGGCCTCAACTTTTCACTATATTTATAAATGACTTAGATGGAGGAATAGAGAGCTGTATATCCAAGTTTGCTGATGACACTAAGTTAGGTGGCACAGTAAATAGTGCAGATAGGAGCAGAGAGTTGCAAAGAGCCATTGATAGATTAAGTGAGTGGGCAAAACTGAGGCAGATTGAGTTCAGTGTAGGGAAGTGTGAGGCTATCCAGTTTGGGCCCTAGAAGGATAAATCAGAGTATTTTCTAAATGGCGTAAAGCTAGGAACTGTGGATGAGCAGAGAGATTTAGGAGTCCAAGTACAGAAATCGCCAAAAGCTGATGGAGAGGTACAAAAAATAATTAAAAAGGCTAATGGAATGTTGGCCTTTATCTCGAGAGGGCTGGAATACAAAGGGGTGGAAGTTATGTTACAGCTGTACAGAGCTCTGGTTAGACCCCATCTGGAGATACTGCATTCAGTTCTGGGCACCGCACCTCAGGAAGGATTTATTGGCCTTGGAGAGGGCGCAGTGCAGATTCACCAGAATGATACTGGGCTAAAAGGGTTAAATTATGGGGACAGGTTGCATAGACTGGGCTTGTATTCCCTTGAGTAGAGAAGATTAAGGGGTGATCTAATTGAGGTGTTTAAGATGATTAAAGGATTTGATAGGATAGATAGAGAGAAACTATTTCCTCTGGTGGGAGAGTCCAGAACAAGGGGACATTATAAAATTAGAGCTCGGCCGTTCAGGGGTGATGTTCGAAAGCACTTCTTCACACAAAGGGTAGTGGAAATGTGGAACTCTCTTCCCCCATAAAGCTGTTGAGGCTGAGGGTCAATTGAAAATTTCAAAACTAAGATTGATTTTTTGTTAGGCAAGGATATCAAGGGTTATGGAATCAAGGTGGATAGATGGAGTTAAGATACATATCAGCTACGATCTAATTGAATAGGCTTGAGGGGCTGAATGGCCTACTTATGTTCCATCCTTGTGGCCTTTCTAACTGGGATTATCACTCTGTGAGCAGTTTTACCTCATGAGCCTACACCCAATAGGAACTGGGTTAATATTTTACCATACTTATTTCATATCTCGAGAGAGAGAGACCGTCACACAATCAGTCACTGCACCGCCCAGTCTTCAAATATTTATTTTTTGAGAGGTAGCAGACCTTAGAGTCAGCTGTGGCTAGCACTCTTGCCTGTGAGTCAGAAGGTTGTGGGTTCAAGTCCCACTCCAGGGACTTGAACACAAAACCTATGCTGACACTCCAGTGCAGTACTGGGGGAGTGCTGCACTATCGGAGATGCCGTCTTTCCGATGAGATATTAAACCGAGTGTGCCCTCTCGTGGACTTTAAAAGATCCCACAGCACCATTTCGAAGAAGGCCAAGTTCTCCCCGGTGTCCTGGTCAATATTTATCCCTCAACCAACATAATTAAAGCAGATTATCACATTACTATTTGTGGAACTTTGCTGTGCACAAATTTTCTGCATTTCCTACATTGCAACAGTGACTACATTTCAAAAGTACTTCATTGGCTGTAAAGCGCTTTGGGACGTCCTGAGGTCTCGAAAGGCGCTGTATAAATGCAAGTCTTTCTTTAACTGGATGGCGCATTGGGTTTTACACTGGCTTTTCACATGGGACCTGGGTTTCACAGCCCAGACCAAAGTCTCCTGTCTGCTGGCTGTAAGGGTCTTGTGTGCAATGAATTTGGGAACGCAGGCTGATTTCTTTCCTCCACCTAGCCCATGGGCACTGAGCTCAATTGTAGGAACTTCTACATAGAATTACACAGAATCTACAGCACAGAAACAGGCCATTCGGCTCAACTGGTCTATGCCAGTGTTTATATTCCACACAAGCCTCTTCCGACCCTGCCCCTTATCCCCCTATTCCCTTGCCCCTCATGTATGCAGCGAGCCTCCCCTTAAATGCATCAACTCTATCTGCTTCAACCACTCCATGTGACAACGACCTCCACATTCTCACACGCCTCCTAAATGTTTCCACTTGTCGGGAGTCCAAAACTAGAGCTCATAAATATAAAATAGTTATTAATAAATCCAATAAGGAATTCAGGAGAAACTTCTTTACCCAGAGAGTGGTGAGAATGTGGAACTCGCTACCACGAGGAGTAGTTGAGGTGAATAGCATAGATGCCTTTAAGGGGAAGCTAGATGAACACAAGGAAGATAGGAATAGAAGAGTATGCTGATAGGGTTAGATGAAGTAGGGAGAGAGGAGGCTTGTGTGGAGCATAAACGCTAGCATAGACCAGTTGGGCCGAATGGCCTGTTTCTGTGCTGTAGTTTTGATGTAAATTCTTTATTTGATCTGTTAGTAATTGTCTTGTATTTGTGCCCATTTGTTCTGAACTGACCCCACAAAAACAGTTTCTCCACATCCACCCTATCGAACCCCTTCATAATTTTAAAGATCTCGATCAGATCTCCTTTCAGTCTCTTTCTCAGAGAAAAGAGCCCCAGTCTGCTCAGTCTTTCCTGATAGTTGCATCCTTCTAGTAACATCCTTGTAAATCTTTTCTGCACTCTCTCCTGTGCTTCAGTATCCTTTTAGTAATATGGAGACGAAAGCTGCACACAGTAAACCCTGACTAAGTACAGACTGGGGGATGAACCTGGGCCTTCTGGTCTGAATGGGCTTAAAAGATGTCACTCAGCAACTCAAACCACGAGCATAGTGCAACCTACAGAGAGTCACAAACCCCCAAGTTCAGACGTGACTGCATTTTATCTATAAGGCCTCTGTGTGTTTTGCCTGGCCGCAATCCAGCTCAGGTTAATAACGGTAAGAGGATGTGTTTGGACATCCCTTCTCATGAAAGAGCTTGCATTTACATAGCGCCTTTCGCAGCCTCTGAATGTCCCAAAGCACCTCACAGCCGATGAAGTATTTTGAAGTGTGATTTATGGAAGCCCCTAGGTTCATTCCCCAGTCTGTTCTTAGCTGATCTCAGGGCAGCTGTAGGGATGCCACAATTTGCCTTAGTGCCCCTGGGCTAGGTAACCAAAGTTCCCACTCCTGATTACTATCCAGTGACTCTTGCTGGACATTATGTGTGGGTGGATGTCTGGCAAGGAGAGGACGGGGCTCTTCTGCGATGCCCTGCACAGTGGAATAGCTCGACGAGCCTCACCAGTAGCTTATGTGAAGAATGACCATTTGGATACTTTACTGGAGAGCTACTGGTGCCCGTAGGACCGTACCCTGGCCCGGTTCAGTGCTCTCTGGACAGGAGGGGAGAAAAATTGGGGGATGGGGAGGGAAATAAAAGAAGACTCCAGAGCATTCCACTGGCATTGACACCAGCTCTAGTGGAAGGCGTTCTACAGGGAACGCATATGTGAGTCATGTCAGGTCACAGTGGAAATGTTCAGCTGTAGTTTTAAAAATATGTGTTTCAGTTTACTTGTAATTGATGGAGAGCACTATAATTCTGTTGCCTGACACCCAGCGGCTCCTACGATTGTTTAGTCGCATCACCGAAAATCAGAGCGTTCAGCTTTTCATTCATTTTAATCTTGCCTGCCATTTATTGGGCTTGTAACAGCTGCCTGTGCTTTTTAATTCTCATTTATGGTTGAGGCCTGGTAATTAGCTGTGATTGCACAGTGCACAAAGGTAATATAGGGAGTGTGTCCTGACTCTTGGCAGATGGCCTGCAGTTAACCATGAAAGGCTGGGGAACGTAAAAGAAATTATGTGTTGTTGCTACTGGCTACAGACTGGCATTAGCGCTGCCCTGGATAACTTCCCATGTAACATGTTTGGGATTAAAATCGACCGGTTATGTCGCAGTGGAAGCCTTAGACTGCATTTACAATACAACTGTAGAGTTGGCGCGAAGTGGCCTCGCTTTGTGCTGAGGCTGAGAAGCTGTAGTGTAAATTGAGAGTCAAGGCCCCCGCTTCCCAGGAGTCTCTGTCTGCTTCACTCCACAGCCAGGTCGAGTCTTGACTCTGGGTTTCCACTATAATGTCTTGGGTTCGGTGCAAAACAAAACGGTCTCATGCTAATACTATAGTTGTAATGTAAATGCAGCCTCAGAATTTATTATTCCTGAGTTTCTGTGTTTATTTGCTTTTTCATTTTGGAGGAACAGGCTCGAGGGGCTGAATGGCCTACTCCTGTTCCTATGGAATACTGTATTATCCTGTAGCTGTTGCCTGTCCCTGTACCAGTGCCAATACTCAATCCAGGGAGTGAGTAAGGGACCCATTCCCTGGCTTCTAACAGGGTTACCCTTGAACTTAGTTATTTGGAGATGCCCATACTGGTGTGGCTGACTTGCCCTCTGATGTACAAATAAAATCTCACAGCTGTGAATGTTCTGTCAGGAGAAGGAAGAGCAGTGAAGTTTCGGATAGAGATGGATTGGTTGGATGGCATTGTCTTTTCCAGAGATTGTTTCTTCCGAGTTGGTTCCGGTGTGAGGGATAGGAATGGACCAGAGAGCTAGCCATCTGTCTCCTGAAGGCAGTCCATGTCCGACCAAATCACCCTTCGTTCAGCCTTTGTTAATCTCTTGGATTAGACAGTCTTTCAAAGCATCTGGACCCAAGGAAGTCACAAAGGCAGCATCATCTGGTGCCACATCATTGGAGTGCATATAGC